>NC_087514.1:145649676-145914810 GCF_963921805.1 Phalacrocorax carbo | reverse complement strand
CTTGAAAAGATTTAAAAACAAGATGAAGTGTGAGCTGTGATGGCGATTAGCTAGACTGAAGAAAGAATTCTCATTTAGCTTACATTTGGCTTAACTCTGAACACTTAACCACAATCAATGGAGTTACACTAATATATATATTTATAAATAGTGCAAAATACATAAACTGGCAGAGGAATCCAGATGTTTGCAAAGGTTTATCTTCTTGCACTTCCAAAGAGCACACATAATTTTGCCAGAACTCCTCTTAACAGAACTAAGAAATTTTCTTTATTCCCCTTTACCATCAGTTAAATAATATTAAAGAATATTTTAACATCTGAGAAGGGACTATCATGAAGTTTTCCTGTCTCAAAAATACTTGCATTTCATGACTCAAAGTCTCTCCCTTGAAACAACTCTACCAAAGCCACATACAAATGCACCCTGATGGTACCATTTTCCTGTCTTAGAGACAGAACAGCAGAGGCAGGGGTGGTTGACTAAGCTTCAGGACAAAACCAACATCATCTAAATGTTCCTTGCTATGTATTACTGAAATTATGCAGGAAAAATGGAATGAGGATTTGGAGCCTGTCTGGGGTGGCAAAACTTGGAAAAAAAAAAAACCAAAATCCCCATGAAACTCACCTTACTTGCAGAGAACGTGCTGCTGGGGAGCACACCGGTGCTGCACACCAAGATGCTGTGCCAGCCCACCCCAACGGCAGACAACCAGTTCCTGACCTCAACGTGGCACAAAACTCCCTGGGGGCTGGTTAACCCCAGAAAGGGAGGCAAAGAGCCACCATGCTCCTGTGTGCGAGGACTCCTTCCTGACAACCTCAGATGCTGGGCAAGCTTTGTTCTTTTTATGACTGCACTGGCATCTCTGTTGTATGGTGCGAGCAAAATATATCATGTAGGAGATACTACTGAACTCAGCCAGATGGCAGGCAACTGAACACTGAAGATTTGCCATGGGATGTAGATATCCCTCACTAACCTGCTGCAGATGAGGCTTTTGTTCTGGATGCAAGTATTCCGCATGAAAAATAATCTGATCTTCATCTCAGAATAATGACAAGATCACCCCCTTCACAAGGACTCACTCATGCCGTCCTCAGAGTATTTCCTGAAAATACAATTTTTGAAATCTGACAGAATTTTTTTGTTTTTAGGTGCCAAATCCACCAAGAGAAACTGCAGTATGGAAGTGTTACAAGGTGGTTACACGCTACCCCACGCTGCTTGTATTTCAGGCTGGCAGGAGGGTGAAGGTTGGAGGCCAGACAGCTGCGCTCCAGCTTATTCACACTCAGCAGTCCCAATTGCTGCTGCCTTCGGGAACCGCCGAGAAGGCTACAGCTGCAACTAGCAACTGCAGATTGCAAAACCAGCCTCTTCGGCGTAGCAGCTGTGCTGGGGCTCCCTGGAGACCTGAGGTCTCTGCCTCCAGAGCTTCTGGGTGCCTTGTAAACGCTCGGGCTCAGGGAGCATGCTGCGGCAAGACAAACAGTTCTGTCTAACAGTGAGATAACAGAGTTATTTTCTTCTATTATTAAGCATTTAAAGAAAGCTGTATCTGCAGAATTCATTAAACTAACTTTGCAACTAACTTCTGCCCGACTCTTGTATCCAACAGTTGGTGGTAGGAAGCTTAATTAGTGTGTCACATTATCTGCCATTAGAGAATATTGATTGCAGTTAACTATTACATTGAGTATCACAAAAAAATATCCTAAATGACACTTTACATGTAGCAGCTCTCTGACACACCATAGCAACAGGGAGAGATTGAAGTAAAATGCGTCTGGTTTCTATAGCAACTATCACACAGACCATCTGTAGTCAAAAGGATCATAGCAAGGGAAGCAAAATGGAAGATTTTGCATACAGGAAGGACTATTCACGTATTTAAAATGTATCGCTCCTTAATTTTCAACTCTAGTGTTAAAATATATTTAAGTGCAAGAAATCTACATAAGCTTCTGAAAAAGGTTTTTACTTAATGGAATGCTAATTAAAATTCACCCTAACTACAAAATTACACCTTTATATAAAAGCCAGTGTTTTTCGGAAACCAAAGATATGACCCTCAAGATCCATAATCCATGTGCTAATAACGTGGTTACTATTTTATTCTGAAACTCAAATACTGTAAAAGGGCTAATAGCATAATATGTCTTACTATCTACTATATGGAACTACTTTTAGAAAGAAATAGTTTCAGACAGAAACATTTAACCTCCCCGTTTCTAAAATATAAAGGCTCATCAGCTTTTGAAAATTGGTTCCCTAATACATCGAAGAAATTAGGATATAAGGACAGAACAAACAGGAAAAAAACCGCAACAAAACAAAACCCTCTATAACCAGAGAGGCATCTGTGTCATGCAGTTCATGCGCTGACATAGAAACAATATTATATTAAGGCACACCATACATGAATGGATGGTAAATTCAATGTTAGCGATGCAAGGCACTCTCTTCTTTACCTTTCAGGTATTTTAAATACTGAGAAAATAAAAAAGGGCTGTTATATCTAGCTGGGGAAATACTCTTGTACTGAATGTAATTTTTAGTGGATATTAACTGGCTATAAATAGGCTTTTAATAAATTATAGAACCAGGAATCAGTGAACAAAAAATTGTCAACATCAGTCCATTTCTTTTGCCTGGGAAATGCTGATTTGCTGAACATCAATCACTCACACACTGAAGGCAGGCATTACAGCCTCCTGGGTTCACGCAAAGCAGAAAGGGGGCAATCTGGAATAATCACAAAACCAATTCTCCAGTATGGGGAAGGAGCACAACAGAACCACGACAGTGATTCTGTGCTGTCAGAGGTTTATTCTTCACTAGAGCTTGTGTGCCAGCTGCTTAAACCCACTTCCTCGCCATCAGGACAGCCTAAAACAGAGATGCTCAGTCTACCACCTGGATGGTCTGTACATCTCCCAGCTCATTTCCCTAGGTCAAGGCAGCAGGATGGCTGGATGTCAATGCTGGTGACTGCTCCAGCACACCCCACCCTCCTCTGCTCTGCTTGAGGCACTAAGATGAGGAGAAACGGAGGTCTCTGGATAAGATGGCAGATGAGAACAAACAATTATGGCCAAATACTCACCAAGCCTGCAAATCTACTCCCTGCCTGTATCCAAACAGCACTGGAAAAAAGGACACAGGTTAGATAAATTGCGTATTCCCTGCCATCATCTTTCCCATGCTTCAGACATGGCAGAGACCAGCCCATCTAGGCGGGTTGTGCAGTCCATCCTTCTGGTGACACACAAGCTCCGCAGTCTCCGGTCTTCTCACGCCATATGAGAAAGAAATGTGGCCTAGCCCAGACAGCAAAGTGGAATGGGAATAAAACAATTAAAAGAGGAGATTTTAATAATTGGGGTGCTCTTATATTTACAGGAAGCATAGGTTGTACTGGCACTCAAAGCCAGAAGTTACTTGACTGAGTATAGCTATAACAGAATTCAGAAAGAGTCTTGTAAGAAGAGTTCAGCTGAGTGCTAAAGAGTGTCTTTCATGTTATAGACCTTCAAAATCCCTTTTGTAAAGATATCTATGTTTAGATGTGAGAGTAATCTCAGCACTCATGCAATCTTAGCTTGGACTGGTAATTATCCTGAAAAATAACCAACAGCTGTAGTCAGTGTATACTCTTCTTTCATAGACGTAGGCAAAATTAAATAGATTTAAAGCATTGTTTTCATAGTTTTTCCCACAAACCCATTTGGTGAGATTATCATATTATTGATGTCAGTGAACAATGAAATAAATGTCAAGGTGCCATGCATCCTGCCTCATAATACGTATGTGTAGGTAGCAGCTTTCAAAAAATCCTCTGGCTTCACAGGTACCTTGAACTACTAACAATCCTTATTCTTTTTTAGCCAAAAGTCAAGGCCATACCATATCTCCCAACAGGTTTGCAAAGTATGCAAGGAATGGAAGCCTACAACTAAAAAAACCCTCTAATTAACTCCAACAGTAACAAGTTTTACGAAATGTACTAGTGCTTGTACACGAAAGAAGTGGGGAGGTTGTGGGATGATAAGGAGGAAGCCTTGCAATGGGTTATCTAAGGAAGTCATTAACGCCCATAGGAGATTATATTCTTGGCTATGTCTCCATTAGCAATTACTCAGGACAACAGGAGTCATTCAGTAGATCGAAGAAATTGGTACCAAGGCCCGTGTAGGTCTCCACTATAGGCAGAAAGGTTTTTATTTCAGACAAGATTTAGTCTCATCCCCTGGACAAAAATGTTTCCAGCACACACTTTTCAATTATTGGTTTGGACCCTACTGGAAGCATAAAGGATTGGGGTACACTGGGGCACATCGCAAGCTTCTGTTTTTCCACACAGCTTCCACTTTAGTTTCCTATCTAAGGAACCTGATTCATTTTAAAGCATTCTCAATATACAAAGAAAGAAGACCCTGAAATCTTGCAGTAAACTAGAGTTCACTTGTGTCTTTTTAATAATATCTTGCAAAATTTTCAGGACAATGTCAAGGAAATTTATGAGTTCTGTTCAGTCCTGATCTTTAGATGTGTTCAAACCTCACAGTGAAAAGTGGGAACATGACAGCAAATAGACCATCTAGGGAAATCATGACACTTTAGAAAAAAATATAAACAAACAAACAAAAACCACAGACCACACACATGCACTTTTAAACTAACCTTCTGAAAATTATATTAAAATATTTCATAAATGTTTAGTAACAACAGAGTGTTTGATCCAATTTGCTTTACATTTTCAAAATATATGTCTTACCAATGTAATGAACATTAATAGTAATTGTATCCTCAGTACAGCAGAACTTCTTCCCTGCAACTGTATAACTAACATACAATTTATGATATCTGGGAACTGTATGCTGCTTTCTCGATTATCACTTAATTGCTTTGGTGCTATATCTATGATAATTTCTCTGCTAGTGCGTATATATTTAAAATCTATACAATTTTTTTAAATAGCATGCATAAATTTTAAACACAAGATAATCCTGTTGGAACAGAGATCTACTTCCAGCATAGGATGGTGAAGTATAAGATGGAATCAAAACTATTCTTATTAGAAAGTTTGTCTTCATCTCTGACATCTGTAAAACTGCAGCATGAGACGTATTCCATTTTAAATGACACTGCAAAAGGTCAGAACAATTCCCCTAACCTTGTCAAGGCTGGCAAGATTGATACTTGTTTTAGGTAAACTTAGTATCCATGTCATCTGTATTGGACTAAATATAAAATTCAGAGAGCAGGAGGAACAAACATATATTTAGAAATTCAAAATGGAATTTCATTTTCCAGACCAACAAATGAACAACAGTTCTGTATCCAAGAATATAATCCTGTAAATATTAACCAGTTCACTGTCTGTCATCTGATTTAACTTACAATTTATCTGGAACTTGCATACAATTGCATTGAAACTAATTAATTTCCTTGCTGGTCTATAGTCGAATTTCTTAGAGCTGCTTTTTTTCCCCCTAACTCTTTGAATTGCAAAACCATCTCAGCAAGTATACAAAAAATTACTGGTCTTCATCTTCACCCTAAATGTGCTAAATAAATATTTAAGACTGGCTACTGCATATTATTTTTTTAATTTTAATTCATCTAAATCAATTTAAATACCATAAAAGGCTGTTTTCAATATTCATTAACAAAACTTCTCATGTCTTTAACTTTTAACGGCAAAATTTAGAAGACACAACACATTTGTGCTGTAGTCAAAGCCAGTTTTCTTTTCATCAGAGAATCAGTTGATACGATTGACAAATCATTTTCCATAACCACTCTTGAAAATGTAGTGCACTAACCTCTATATGTACTTGTTCCAGCCTAATTCAGATAGAACTAATTGTTATGCTTTTGTTTAACTGTATTGAGAAACTTTATGAAATATTAAACAATGAAGGATAAAATCAGAATTCTGAAGTGTGTTTTCATGTATTTGTGTCCTTAAGCTTAGATATCTCTGAAGTTGGCAGCAACGCTGCAAAATATGTAACTTTTGGGGTCACTGAGAGAATACGTTCTGAATATTACAATTATATGCAGTAAAAGATTTATGCTCCGAGGATATAGGAAAACAGAAAAAGAGGAATCCATTACACACACGCACATGCTGGCCAGTACATGCAGCAGAATACATATTAGGAAAAAAATACATGCATACTGGCAGTGCACAGTAACTTCAGTTCTGCCACATTTATCTCTGTGCTGCTCTAATGCAAAAATGACAAAGATAAACATCCATATGCAAAGGGATAAGCCTGATTGCTGAGGAGGAAAACAAAAAGGGCAAATTTATTTCACAAAGAAACTATGTAATTTACATTTTCAAAATGTTTTGGTTTTATTTAAATGAATAAACAACATCCCCGTGTAATAACCACGGACGCAGTACCCTTGCCTTTGAAAGATACATGCATGATATATGATGCTTTTCTAACAATTATTTATACTTTAGAAACTATAGATGATCACATTTTCTGCTTTCCTGAATACGTGTTGATGAGATACAACAAAAACAGATTACCCAAATAGGAGGACATTACTGCTATCGGCAGAAAAACATTATAACTTATTCTTAAGTAAAGCTATTGTACTTCCACTTTGAATATTATTACATTCTGAACCTTTTTTTTATTATTTATAATACATGGTACAAAATTTTAATGATACTTTACTATGTAAATAACTTACAAAGCATGGGCTGACAGTCATGAAGAGCTATCCCTTGTGTGACAAACACAGGGGGCACAGCTGTGTTTCAGAATTACAGAAACCTGTTCTCGCAGTCTCTCTAAAATATATCCCTGTGCATACTCATTTTGACTGTATTTTGTATTTAAGGCTTTTCTCAGTTATTACTGAAACAGTGACAACTTCCTATCCTCCCTTGCCTGATTCATCCGTCACTATCCTTGATTAATGTAATTAACCTAGTTGACTATATTTGCAGCCACAAGAATAAAAATAATTCAAATTAACCAAAGTGAACAAAAATACTTTTAAAAAAATCCACAAATAATACCGATCCCATCTTCTTCCTTTTTTTTTTTTAATGGTCATTTATCCTGTATATAGTCTTTTTAATATGTTCGTCAAAAAGAAAAAAATAATTACTTAACTTTATATTCAACACGTGAATCCATCATGCTCACACATCTGGAATAATACTTCTCTAATGTAATTCTGCCTTTTTACTGACCTTCAGTAACACTTCTAAGCACTTTTTATAACTTTCAGCACAATTTCCAAAAGATGCCAATTGCAGCATGTAGCTCACCTTCATGGAGTTTACACTTGAATGCCTAGTATTTGACAAGAAACTAAATGTGAATTCTCATTAATTAATTTGTATTCACAGAGCTGTATTACATTTCATTGCCCATTTTTAAATGAGTCCTTTTTTTTTTTTAGTGTTTGCTTTATTTATGATTATAAAATCTCTTGAAGCTGGCCAAGAGTAGATCATTGGACACTGATCTTTACAATCTGATTATTTAAACTGCATAAGCAACTGTTGGAAGCCACTTTGTAGACCACCAAAGTGGTGTGCTTTTCCAATAGGTGAGGTAATTTTCTAATAATACGCAAAAAAAACCACCCTAGAGATCAGAAATTCAGTCCTGTTTCTTGAAATCTATGTTTAATGCCATCACAAGCCAGCTGCGAAAATTCCCCTTGAAGGTCTGACAGCTTTTAATTCAATCTCCTTGCATGGTAAAGAGATATCCCTATAAACCACAAGAAAAAGAAGTTTTTTCATTAAACTCTTCAGGCAAAGCAGGATTCTTGTGGCTGTATTGTGAAGGGGCAGTACAAAAAACAACATTAAGTTTGCTGTATTAATAAACTAGAAAACCAAGCTGGCTCTCCAACCAAATATTGCTAACAGTAGACATAGTAAATTATTTAATACTTTTATTAAAATAGTATTTATATAAGTTATTATATAAATAATTACATAGTAAAAATTTAGCCTAAATTGTCATGCAAGACTAACGAACACTAGAGACTGATTTGTTGGACTCGTAGATGTAAATGACACAATGCTGGCCTTAATGGACTTAAAATCAAAACTACTCCTGGTATTTCTACAGTGAAGAACATTAAATCTGCATGGGAGCTCACAGCTACAAAGCAAAACAGCGTAGAAATTAAAAGCATTTGGACATTCTTGGATCACAGAAGTTTGGGGGGAACACAACTGACCCAATTTCCATACCGTTAAAAGCAGCAGTCTTCTGAATAAAAAAAACACTTCAATATAACCTGATTTTATATAATTTTCCTTCATTTTCCTAATAAGTCAAACCTGCCACAATACCAACTGTCTTCAGTAGTAGAAAGCAATTTTATACACTAGACTCAAACTGAACATTTGAGCTTCACAGTCAAATGCTCCATGGCCCAGTGTCATGTCAAGTCCACCTTTATATAACCACAACAAATCTCCTGTTTTGTCAGACTTGAGAGACATTATTAGAAAGTTAATTTGAACAGTGCTTGGACACCAGCAAAATATTTATAACAGATAGCTTTGGTAGAGCAAATTCAATGGGCAATCCATTTAAAAAGGACGTGCAACATGAGTTTAAGTTCTATATTTATATCATAACCTATTAGCATTTAGAAGTCATTATTCAAAAAAGCAACGGAAAGTAACACAGAAAAACTCAAGTAATCTGGCCTGGCAACATTTTTAAAACTTCTGAAAAACACAGTTAACGGCCATCTAAAATTTTTATCTGTTTCATCTTGATATACATGCTTACACATATTTCTGCTAAAGTATTTTTAAGAAAGAAAATACAAATTTGATTTTAAAATATCAAATACACAACCACACCATTATTAAAGATTTTTACTTGAAATTGAACCACTGGCATTAAAAACCAAAAATTAATATCTTGTCTTTGCCATGCCCTTTTTGCATTTTATAGTCCAGTGGCTTTCTGCACAGCAGAGGATGGGGTCTAAATTACCCAGTAAGGGCACGATGTCTGCCTGCTCGTGTTTCCCCACGGCAAGAAAGACTAGATACTACTGCCCTGGCCACCCATAAGTAGCTATCAGTAGAAATCTATACCTCTCCCCAGTATCACATGAGTAATGCATTAGCTGCCTAACCATGTGGAATTTATCTTTGAAAACACAGGCTAGGTCTCAAACAGCACTCTGAGTGTATGGCAGTTTTGTCATATGGTACCCGAAGTACTGCAAGACTAGGTTTCTTCTGCTGTGTAAATATATTTGCTTAGTGCTTCTAGCTATGACTATCCCGTTAGAACTTTTTTGTTGTGAAAAGCTAGGATAGTACAGTCTTTTTTTTAAACCTAAATAATTTTTTTTTCCAGATAGATTTGGGTATTTAGTACTCTGACAAATAAACAACATTTGATAAGAAAGCAGAGTACAAACAAGTTCATTTCAGTCTAAATATGTAGTCCAGACCCATGACATATCTATTATGTGAACATAAGCATGGCTAAGTGGGATCAGACTGGTTCGGTGGAGCTAATGGCAATCTAAACGAGCAAAACCTACATTTGCTTGTTTGAAGTCCTTACACATTTCCCCATCACAACCATCACATTAGCCCAGTGCCCCCAATTCCCTAAGCTCCCTCATTTGCCAAATCCCCATTCCTGGCACACCACAGTGCTCCCAGTTTCCACCGATACCCTCTCCCACCTCTGCAAGGGCAAGCTTCAGAAGGCAGCACCTGTTCTGAAGCTACACGTGTTTGTTGTCCCTTGACAAGCTTCACATTTACTGACCATCCAACCATTACCATATAGAGCAGGCAAAGGCCAGATATCACCCATCTGCCCACTGTGCAACCCTCCATATCTGTCCACTTCACAGATCCCTGCTGTTTTTTTGCAAAGTCAGCATAAAATTCACATCTTTGGGAGCTCCATTGCTCTGCCAAATTTGATTAAATAAGCCAATGAGTTTGCAGGATAAGGGTAATCAGCAAAGTGGACACGTCACTGGGAGGTTGACCTGAAAACTCTAGGACACAGTAAACAATGATGGAGATGACTCATGTACGTAGAACTTGGCCTGATTAAATTAAATTAATTTAAGACAAACAAACAGACCTATTTAAAAAGGGGGACTGGGTAACAGTAGACCTCTCTGCAGGTCTTTAGCTTAGAAGGTCAACCTGATCTTTGAACCTACAAAGAAATGTCAAGAGTGAGCAGGCAGGTGGTCTTATGGTATTAGTAGGATTTTTTAATGGGATAATATGTGCAGGACAGAGGTCCACACATCTTTTAGGCTGCTGCTGAAAAACATAAAATTTGAGGGAACTGCTAGAAAAATTACTGCATATTAAAGCAGTTGAGTCTGTTTATTGCAGTGAGAAAGCTAAGAGGTGACTTGAACAAGGATTACATGTAAACCAGAGCAGGACAGGCTTCTAAGAGTAAACAGGTCTTTAATCTAGTAGAAAACGTCACAACAAAAGCAAAGGATTAGAAACTGAAGCTAGACAAATTAGGTGAGAGTAACTGCATTTTGAACAGTCTTTAAGAATAAAGGTAGATGGCACAATTTTTAAAAAAACAGGAAAGGCTATTTGAGGGGAGGGAATGAAGGCGGGAGAACAAAGTTTTTTTAGCATTAAAATGAACAGAAGAAAATTGCAGTGATCACTGTTAACCCCATAAATACTCAAACATAGAGGAACATTTTTGATGTGCTTAAGTAATTCAGATAACATGAGGCCTAAATTAATGTTACTCAGGATACAATAATAAACCTGATTCACAGTGCTATGATCTCTAAAAAAGCCTTTTATAAACTAAGCTCAATCTCATTCTTTCCTCTCCTCCTTGTTGTTATTGATTTATGAAACCTCATTTTCACCTAGAATCTGAAACCATGCATGTAATTCAAGATTGTGTTTTGGATCATTTGCCATTTAATGCTGTGTACCATTTTCCTCCCCTTGGTTTGCTGGAGTGAGGCTGCTGGGCATTCAACTACCAGCCCCTCTGAAATCAATCTGCTGCTCTCTGTTTTCACAGTTCATGGGGCCTCCTGAGTCACCACTTATATTTGCCTAAGTTATGGCTCCTCATTACAAGCAATGATTCATAATTCTCCAGCTGCTCACCCAGGTGTCACACAGGGACTTGGGCGGGCTGTGGTTAGAGAAGACTTCAGCACTGTAAGGTAAGTCACGCAGTTCTCTTGCTTCACCTCTTTTAGCATCAGCTTACTGACCATCGCCACGGACAGCAACACCCAGCTGCAAAGAAGCAGCAGTATCCTGATGGAATATTCAGCTTTGAAACCAATGGCTCACTCAGGTTCAAATATGAAAAGTAATGTGCCAATAAGCTATGGACCAGCTTGAACAAGTCAAATTCATTTCCACTTGCTGACTTGAGATTCAGCATGTTACACATTTATAAAAACAAGATTAATCCAGGACAGGGGAACATCCCACGTCTAAGTGAACCCCGTTATGACCAGCTGAAGTAATTATTAATGCAGCCTAGAAGAAAAGCCAAAAATCATGGGATCTACCTCAAATACAATTAAAAGGATTCATGGAAAATTCACAAAGCAGTAGGCAGTCTGACAAAATTTGGACATGAATCCCCTTAATGGAAGCAAGGCATCACCACAGACATTGCAAATTCTGACAAATAAGATGCTACTGAGAATAGAGAAAAGAAATCAGGCTGTTTCAAATGCAGGTTATCCATCACTACAAATATTTTTTTTCTTCCTCTGAGGAATCTAAATTGCTCTTGATCACAAACAGAAACAAGAGCTGCATATTCTTTGGGGAAGAGCAACATTCACTCATTCTAATGTACCCAGAACATATGTGAAGATGATACATGACTGTGCTCCCTGAAGAAGGCATGATGTAACAAATGTTGGGAACGAGCCAACATTGCAGACTCCAGGTCCTTTTAGGGCTGATTTCTGTTTGCATCCAAAGAAAGCACCGACAGAAGGCACTAGCGGTATGAATATATATGCTATACTAAGAAGCCAGTCTGAGGCACGCTATTAGTTTCTTTATGCAAGACCTATTAGACTAACTTGGAGCAACAATGAAGTTATTCTCATTGAGAAAGGGAGCAGAGCAAGCAGTGCAGAATGGGAAACCACAATCAGTGCAGTGCAGAATAACACCTTGAGAGTAATGCTGAACCAGCAGCATCCCAACAGAGAACAGTGCCATAGCTGATCAAGTCAGGAAAGTCTCCCATCCCTTTTGGGTTACCCAGAAACCCAAATATTTGGCTAAGCATTTCACTTGTTCTTATGTAAGCACACGCAGACTTTACAGGGACTAATGCAGCCTTTATAGGAAATAATCTCCCACGCCCAGTTCAGTCTGGGCTCCCATCACAGTACATGCGTCTGCTGTTATTAGGGGCAGCCATTTGCCACTAAGGACTCCCCATTCGTAGGTTAAGATTGGTAAGAAATGGTGGCTTTCTCATCTGTATGATGCTACTGGGCTGGCCACTGCCTATCCTGGATTGGTTTTAGAGATAAGAAACCAGAATTTCCTAGTCCATTAGACTAGCATTTCTTGCAAGCACTACTTTCGCTTTAAAGAGAGAAAAACAGTGGCATATCTGAATCATTACAAAATGATGCAAGAAAAGAAGAGGAGGGAGGGAGGGAAGGAGGGAAGACAAAGAGACAGAAAGAAAAAGACACTGAAGATCCATAAATCTATTAGAAGTCCCTGAATATAAAGGCTGGGGAATGAATGGCATTCGTACTGATATATTAGAAAACAAACTGTATTTAGTCCAGGCACCTAATGAAACTGCAGGTTGTAATTTCTGTTTACTTTCTGTCACCAGGCAGAATCTGCTGTATCTCAAGTTGAAAAGTTCATAAACTAAACGTTATTTTAAAAGTTCAAGAACTACACACACATCATAATATAAAGCAAGTACTTAGTTTCCAGAATACACTGAAAGTTTGGCCTCTTGACATTCCTAAAAAGGCAGAAATGTTTTTAAAAGCACAGATTAACCGTTTTGTATCATTACTAACAATAGCATTCTTTAGTTCTTTATAAATGGCTCTTTACTTTTATTTACCTCACATCAAAACACTAATGGAAATCACTCTAAACTTATTTATATCTAGTTCAAAGTATTAAGACTAAGAAGTTTCCTAAGAGAGAGTATATTTTCTAATTAATCCCTTTTTTTAGCTAAATTAAGTGTTCACTAGAGAGTATAAAGAAACATTGGGATGTACTTTAGGTGAATTTTAAAAACATTAAAAAGAGCTTCTGAATATAAGCAAAGAACTCCTGTACATGTGCCAAGATTTTTTCAACTTTATCAACATGATTAATAGTTTCATTTTGAAAGAGGCCATGTACACATACAACCCCATAACATATGAGGTCTTGCACACACAGTCAGCAACAGCAAAAAGAACTCAGGAAACATGACAGAACTAAACAGCAGGAACTGTTCCCAGCTATTAGACAAAGAAAAAGGAGGGCTATGCCAAAGTGAGTGCTTTCACGGAGATATATGTTCTGAAACTGGATGTTCAGCAGCATCGGAGCAAAGTAATAAACTATGCCAAGATTAAATCGCAAGGTTTTGAAAATAGTCCTTATCCTCTCCTGACTCACATACTTAAAGACATGCATTGGGACCGATTTCCTGTCAATTCAGCTTTATAAACCAGCCTGAAGAATGTAGGACACATGTAATGGGATCATGACTGCTCATTAATCAAGCACACTCTTACATTCAGCAACACTAAGTGCAAACATGTGGCAGCATGTGGTATGTGTCATACCAAAAACAGAGCTCTAACTATGGCACATGTGCTTCTGTGGATTACTGCAGGAGAAATTTGGTGAAACTGCAAAATTGCACGAAATGTGAGCAGCTGATGTAAGCAACAGCAGAACAAGATGGCAGTTATGTTATAATAATGACCAAATATTGTCATATTTCATAACTAATATTTTATAGAAATATTACCTGGATAAAAAGGTATAAAAAGATGCACTGCTAGAGTAGAACTTAAGGAATTCCCTTACAGATGGACTAATATTCTTGTTTAGTAAGTAAACAAGATATTTGACAAATAGGAAAATCAAAGATTAAAAGCTACGATTTAGAGTGAAGTCTGCTCATACCAAGAAATCATTTTGAGAAGTAGAAAGAAAGCCATGTTTCAGCAGCATTTGTTCTTCAAAATTTTAGTACCTAACTGAGCTTTTGCATGTCACATTGATTAAGAGGACTACCATCCCACTCTGACCCTTCTCTCTAAAGCTCAGACAAATCCTCAACAAGAAAAACAAAAAACCCTCTCAACATCAGAAGTTAAGATTTTTCTCCTGACAGAGAGCCAAGGCACTCTAAAAAACATTTTCAGATTCCTGAATTGTTATAATGTCACATACTTGTTAATTTTCTTGTTGAATTATTAGGTATTCTCTCATCCAGAAACAACAGTCATCTTTCCATTCTGACAAGGAATTCTTCTTAACATTTCTTGATTAAGAGTTTTTTAAAAAAATGACACCATAGATAATAGCAGTCAATCTGTCAGTGCAGACTTTTTGCAACAGTATGTTATTTTTAACAAATTTTCTTTGGGACAGACTTCTCAAGTTTAGGATAGGACTTCTGGAGAAAATGTCACTTTTAAAAACCCCAAAACACTCATCACAAAACAAGTATTCAAGGAACAGAAAAACACCCATGCAGGATGTAGATAGACAAGCTGAGCTCCGACTTCTGGTAGATTTGGACTACTGACTTGGATGAAAAGATACAGACCTGCTAGCCTGCTGGGTAGGATACTCACCTGGAGCACAGGAGATATTTCAACTGTCTACTGCAGTAAGCGCTGAACAGTTCACACAGATGGGAAAACTTTGCAGAGAAACATTAAGAGGAGAACATTTCTGAGCAAGAACACAGTCCAGTGTTAAGGATGTCTGCTTCCTGCAACGCAGAAGAGCAAGCACTCATGCTGCAATGGAGGAACAGATCACAAGGACTGTTCATCAAAGCCTATCTCTCATTCCTGACATCTTTTTTTCCCCTTGTTAGAAACAACACTGAGAAAGATTTTAAGTTTGCTCCAATATAGAAAGGTTATTTTACATCTGCTCTACCTGAAGGCCTCAATATACATATATGTCCTTGAGCTGTGTGATAGCACACCACAGAGTGCAATTTTCTGCAGAGGAACACAATACACAGATAACTCAGACTACAGTAGATAGAAACAATCATATTTTTAGCCTCACTCTGAACAGAGGCCGGTAATTTCAAATTATGCATCAAAGTCCACCCCTTTTTAGGACAGCTTCAATTTATCTGCTATGGGTAACGCCCAGCGTTATACGTAGAAATTGGCTATGTAGGTCAGCTTGCAACAGATACTCTCATTCCAGTCAACCCACCCGAAGATGACCGCGGCATACAGAAACTTCTGCCTAGCTGAGGCAAGAAAGGTTTGCACGGCCCGCAGCGAACGGCCCTGCACCGCAGGCCTTGCTGGGGCTTCACAGATCCTACCTCTGCAGAAATAACAGGCTGAATCTTTAAAAGTCAAGCAAGCCTTCGCAAGTATAACTGAGAAAACTCTTAAGTTTATAATTGCTAGTAAATACATTACTGTAACCATAAAAACATCCCAAACCTTTAACCTATAGTATCCCTTTGCTGTACCTGCCCAGCGTCAGGTTTAGTGTCCGGTGTCACTTCAGCAGGAACAGATTGCTGCAAGTCCTCAGGTTTAGGGCTTTCAGTTTCTTCCACAGGAATTATTTCCAGCTCATCCTTGGGTCTAAGACTTAGAGTATCCTCTGCAAAGTCTGAAATATTTGATTCCTGCAGACTGTCAGGTGTTGGGCCCTGTGCCTCATCTCCAAGAGACGATTCCATCGCTCACCCTGCTGCGGAGAAAGGAAGAGCACTCCTTGCAGAAGTGACCTGGTAATGATAGCATCAGCACCGGCAGGGAAAGATTACAGACACCTGAACCCTGCATCCAGCAAGTAAATAAAAAAAGAAACACATCTCTTTTAAAACAGTCTTATTTTAAAATACCCATTCTAAGCGATCTTTTTTCTGCTCATTAGTGGTATCTATTAAAGATTAGATTTCATTTTACTTGAAAGAATTATTTTAAAAGTGACTTATGGGTAAAAAATAGCACAGTGGGTCCTATGACAAGAGAGTTCTAGATATTGCAGTGGCAAGAGACAAAATTGATGCAAATAATTCAGGATTACTGAGCTTCAGCTCACTGATACCTGTGTGCTCCAAGGAGTCTTTTTAAAGCTTCCAGTAACCAGCCCTAGAGTTCAAAGTAACACCAAAATGGGGCCAGGAACAGAACTGGGAACAAAAATCTTCCAATGTGCAAGTATCCACAAGAGCACAGAGAGCAGAGAGCAAGGAACCTAGATCTCAGACTAGATGTAAGGAAGAATTTTTTACGATGAGGGTGGTGAAACACTGGCACAGGTTGCCCAGAGAGGTGATAGGTGCCCAAACCCTGGAAACATTCAAGGCCAGGTTGCATGGGGCTCTGGGCAACCTGATCTAGTTGAAGATGTCCCTGCTCACTGCAGGGCAGTTGGACGAGATGATCTCTAAGCATCCCTTCTAACCCAAACTATTCTATGATTCTATGAAACACTTTGTACCAAACTCTGTCCCACATGATGGGACCCGCAACAGTGTTGGAGCTCTCAGGCTCAATCATGAATAACACAAAGGAGAGCTATTCAGTTGGTGTTCAATTTAGTGTTACATCAAACGCAAGATACTATAGCAAGAATTTGCTAATTAGATTTATCCAGTTTAAGTAGAAGACAATGCAAGCTTCTGCTAAAGGGATTATCTGTTGAAAGTATGTGACCAAATATGAAATATTAAAAAAGAAGAAGGGAAAGGGAAAACTGAAAAGGCAAAGGGCAAAACCTGGCTATATCTTCAATCAATTAGATGTATTCAATTAGCATTTTTCTGAACTACCTAAATCACAATAAAAACAAATATCATTTGACTCCATAGGGAAAAAAAGTCCCTTTCTGACAAATCTCTTCAGCTAAAAACATATGTATAAAATCTTACATAAGCTCTCATTGTGAAAGTATTATTGCAACTTAATAGAGTCAGTACTATCAGTTATTCGTAATATTGGTGATAGTGCTCAAATATCTTCCTGTAGGATTAATCAGAAGAGGAAGTATCTGGTAGCTTGTTAAACAATCACATAGCTAACAGATAGTAAAACAAAATATTGTAATTTTTTTTATCGCTTAACATGCAAATGAAACAAGCTAACATGGGTTACATTTTAGTCAGTCCATGATCAGTTCTTCAGGACAACATGCACATGTCTTTTTGCCTTTCACAAATTGTCAAGACAGTTAAATATCTCAGAATCTGTATCAAAAAATATTAAAAAAATAAAAAGGATAATTCTATTCTTTTTTATCTGCAAGGACCAAGAAAAAAATGCCACCTGGTCTCATAAATAGTAATGACATCAAAACATACTTTTGGTGATTCCTCCCATATCTAGAAACAGACACCTATTATGTTAACTTTTGACATTATCAAGACAACTTAAAATTCTTCATGCTTTTTTTTATTTTATTCCAGTTCATATCCAATTTTGCTTACTTTTGGAAACAACCACATGCAATTTAGAAAACAAAGCACAGATTTCTGCATAATATATTAGATATAATAGATCTTGATCTCAGCAGAGAACATTTTATTTTCATATAGAGTTTGGTTTCCTTTATCCTTAAGTAAAAACAAAACCATAAATTTAAAACATCCTGACTAGAGCCAGTCTGTGTATCTAAAACCCCCACAAAAGTAAGAATAAAAATGAAATATGTTTAACTTTGAGAATCACATTACAAAGTAGCGGTAGCCTTTAGTAGTCTACTATGGCAGCCAGCATCTTTAGATAGGAGCGAAAAATCCAGATTACCCTACAGGTTGAATAAAACAAAAGAACTAGCATAAGCTTTGTGTAAGGAACAGAAAAAAAAAACATGCCTCCAAAATTAAAGATACACTAAGTTTACTTATAGGGCAAAAAATACTCAATATCAGTAATTTGATCAACATTCTGTGAATAGCTGTATGTTGTCAACTAAAGCAGCAGATGGACAGCACAATGTGGTGTGGCAGCAGCAAGGGGAAGACCTGGAGCACAGCAACCATGGAGCAACGTGTAAAACTTCGTGTAGACCTGCTGGAGAGCACTGCTAGATAAAACCGAAATTTTCTCGATACTTTTGAATAAATATATATTTATTCATTAATAAAAAATAATTTTCAATGCATAAAAGTTTAGATTTTCTTCAGAGAATGATGGACATTTCTTGCACTACTATTCTTAACATAGTAGCTAGATTTTAAGTCACAGGATAAAAATCAAATACCAGTTATAGAAAACATTTCCCTAAAACAGTCTAAAATGAAATAGGCCTCAAAAAGAAAGACTAACAGGATAATGTAATAGTTTGCAAACCGCTGCCTCTACATCCCCCCTGGTTATCGGACAGCTGCTCACTGCCCATGCAGAACTGTGACACCGGTTGTTGTGCGGCATCAGCTGCCTCTGCTTCAAGGGGGTAAAAGATTTTCCTCTGAGACACAGCAATACTCATTTGTGGTTATTAAGTCTGTACTTCGTCAATATCTGGGAAATTCATACTCAGGAACACAAAAGCTATCAGCCTTTGCAATATTGTCCTATAACTTTTGTACCAGGGCACTATTTCAGAACCTCCAAAATAAATAATTCAAACACATATGGAAAAATGGTATAAAGTCATTTGCGATGGCAGTGAGTTGTGTCTTCAAGGCATTTTTTTCCTCCTCAAAATAATCTATTACCAACAGCCCAGATGACACCTCCAAGAGGGGAAAATGGCTGTAACAAATTTTTCCTCCTTAATGCTTAAATTTCTGGGCAGATAAGGATATTAAATACTGAATGATCATGTCAGCTCTTCAGGCACTTCATCTTTTTCCCTCCCTCCCTCCCTGCTCATTTAACACAATTAACAGGGTCACACATAGAAGAGTCCCCCTGCTTCCCACTCACACAGAGGACGTTGCAGCCTGATACGCACACGCCCGGTGCATGCACATGCTGACAGAGGCTACCAACAACACACTCCCGTTTGCCCACGCATGGCTGCTGCTTCCACCTTCCTCTCATGGGCTGGTCCAGGGGTTGCGCTCCTGACTGTGGAATTCACCCCACAGCCAGCACATGAACCCCGTTCCAGAACCGAAGCGCTTGTCTCAACACCTTGCCAAATTTTAATCGTGTTCTGACTCCCTTTCATTCTTCTCACAATTTTCCTTGCTTCCAAACATGTGGCAGGTGCCTATTGCCTCAACCAAAGCTGCTTCAATATCAACGCATATTTAATTCATATTTTAATTATCTGGACAATAATACACTGTTTTTTCTTTTTTTTTTATAAAGGATACGCAAGATATTTGGAACAAAAGGTGTTATATAAATCCAGCCTGAAAGACTTTTCATATCTGAAGAAATGCAAACACAAATCACAATAGTAGACATACTACGATATAATCATACAGACTGTAGGTTAAAAAAAAGGAAATAAAAGGTCCAAGAAGATGTACTTTCAAAAAAATTTTGAAAACGACCTATTCTAATTCATATAAATATGTTAGAGAACAGTGAAAGCATGTGTCCAACACCTAGAAAGATTATGTACTCTCACGTCCCGTAGCATGTACAGGATGTTACAAAATAAAGTTAAAAAAGAATTTTCTATAGAAATTTAAAAACAATGAAGCTTGGATAAAAACTGCTCTTTCAAACGTTGCAAACATAGTTATTTATTCTTATAGGGTTTATTTCAGAATTAAGCAAGGTATAAGAAGGTATATTTCCTTTTTCTCTTTTACTGTAAAGCTACTGATATTTGGGACATAACCTGATGAAATTTTCCTGTTTTACTCAGGAGAAGTTTTACTAGAATTTATCCACAGACCAATGCTATGTCTTAAGCTGTGAGACACAATAAAGGTTTGGACAGAATAAACAAAAAAAGGCGACTATTTTGGCATTTATCTTAGCCTAGAGATTAAGAATCTGAGGCTGACAATGAAGACAGGCTGTAGAGTAACTATCCAAGGTTGTGCTGTGTACTTCAGGTATCTAAAAATCCACTAATTACAGGTAATTATGTCCATACAGTTTACCTGTTGCTCACATGCTCATATTTCTGTATCTTGAACCAAGACATGATAAAACACTGTCTATTAGATTGCACTGCATGTAGGCATGCTCTCCAAACCTATACTGGAGGTCAAAATCTGAAGTTACAGGAAGTTAAAGAAATATTTCTTAAATTGGAGTTTCTGCACTTAGTCTTGTACTTGCCATAAACAGAGAGTCCCTGGACTGCACACAACGACACAACATTGAACAAAGTGGATGTTGTTTATGTGAGCCAAAAAAAACAAAACCAAAACAACCAAACAAAAACACAACCAAAAATTACTGTGACTCTGGAACATTTTCGTCCAGCAACGGTGGGGCAAATTCACCCATCAGGTGCCCACCAGTCTGCCCAGAACTTTCAGGACAAAAGAACTATTTTTATGTCCTCCAGAGAAAAAGAAAATAAAACATGTATACACACACACACCCTGGATAACTTAGAAATTAAGTAAAGCTCTTTACTGCAGCTTACACATATGCCTCATCATGCTATCCTCTTACAGCATAAAAAAGAAAAGCCTTGGTATGGAGGAAAATCTTACAGCCTTTCACATACAGCAAAAATATTCTGATAAGGACCATAGAGGACAAACTATTTACAACGAAAGAGTTTCACCTAAGTTGAAAACTGCCCATACTATTTACCACAGTCACCCTTGGTATGCTATCATAACAATTTGACTACCTCAAAAGTTATCACTCCCAGAAGATACACAAATGCTGCACACTGATGCTCACTGTGAAGGATGATACAGCGAACTTCAAGCTTTTGCTCCAGATAGAGAGACATCAAGTTCCTGCGGAGGCACCTGCCCAGACCCAGCAAAACAGGCTGCTCCTAAGCCTGGCCTAATATTACTGTCTTTGAAGGGAGAGGTTTGAAGCCCGACTACGGTAAAGTCTTTCCCAGTGGACTCTCCGCTGGTTTTGCTTCCTACCTTTTACTCATCGTTTCGGCAGTAGGCACATTCTATTATAATTAACATCAGAAATAATTGTTTGCCAAGGCGCACATTATCTTCAGCTTCTCCTCACTTTCAGAGTCTTTAATACTGCTAAAACAGACTGTATGGACCCTTCATTAGCACTTTTTGGTTTGGGGGCTTTTGGAGAGGGAGGAAAGCAGGGAGACATGAGACATATTCCGAAATGAAGTAGAAAGAAATAGTGAAACAGGAAGACAATCAATCTAGTCCTCTGAATTTAAAAAGTAGCTCACTAGCTACCCTCTGCATTGAAATTCTTGTCTGAATGAAAATCATAAAAGTACAAGGTAGCAAGGTTATATGAGGTTTTCCCTTTGTTTTATTATTCTGTATGACTTTATGGACTACCATTACATAAAATAAGAGCTTTAAAATAGTTTTCAAACCAATTTCTTACTGAATCAGGTGGCTGTCATGAATTCCCAAGCTTTATATTGAAAAAGAAAGAAAAAATTTCACTGCTTAGAAAAGTATGAAGGTTGATATTAATGACGATGAATGGTATGACTAACAGAATTAAACTGCAGCCTTTTAAAATTCTTGATCCAGTGCTCCCTGAGGTCTGAGTTCCAAGACATCACTTTTTGGATTCTGTAAAGGAGTCCTTGTATTATATTTTCATTTGCTAGAAAATTGCACCTAGGATTGTTACATGCAGACCATGGTATTATCAATAAAGTAAAGCTCACCATGCACCATCTGAACAATAGGCTTTTTCACTGTAATGTTGCTTGGGAATTACAGTATTAGATTAATGAGATGTGCAAATGTTTTATCAACTCAATCTCTAGAGCAATGAGTCACTCCTAAATGCAGAACAGCAATAACATTAAAAACAGCTTATGTGCTGCTGTGTTCTACACCCCATAGGTATAGACCATATGATTTCAATAGAGTAGAACAGATGCAAAAGGTTCCATAGAACTAAGAAAGCTGCATAGATGCAGAAAACACGGTGAATCTGTGCTATATAGCTGAAGAGGTGCTAATAATGTTAAACAGCTGCAGAGACATCTGACCATCAGATACAGGTATGAGCAAAAGAAACTATTCACAGCAACCAACCACAGGCAGCTAAATGAGAAAGCTGGTTCCCTGATGCTCCCCTCTGTACTCAGCGGGACTATAATTACCCTTTTCTGGAGAGTAATTCAGAGCAGAAGACTAATTTAGGTAATGCAGATCAACTTCTGGAAGAGCTGGTCTGTCTCCATAACTATCGAGCATGCACAGGAATGCTGCTAGCTCGGGTGAGAGCTTAAGTGGCACTTTCTGCCTTGGCTGATGCCAACAGCATCCACTGAAGGCATACAAAATGTGCTAAGCAACAGCGAGGGTTGACTTTGTACCAGGTTCTCCCTTTTATCCTAGTAAAGCAAGATAAAAGGGAGAAAAAAATATTCTAAAATAGAATAGTACAAATTGTACCCTATCTTCTCATGAAAAAACAGACAAGTTTGCAAAATGGATGGATGGTAATTAATAGATACTCTCTTAGATGGTAAGGATGTACCATATAAGGAAGAAGCAACGTTAACCAAATGCCTCAGTCACCCTCATTTATGGTGCCTAGAGACCTAACAAACAACAGACTGCTAGCAATCAGATAAATCAGTTCTATTCAGAAATCCCTAGTATACTCTATACAGCAAAAGGGCTGTATAAAATGTTTCTAATCACAGTGGGAAATTTTCTCTTCATTCACCCTAGTATTCTGGGTTTTCTGCTTACAAAGGCTGGGAATTATTCTCTGCATTGATACATTAACTTCATTTCCATTTCTGTCTGTTTCTGGACCTATCTCATACTGAGCACCTGCCTACCTCACAATTTCCAATGCATTTTTTGTCTAACATTCTTTCAAAACAGGATTTGATCTCTCCCTTTAGTAGCTGGGGACACCCACACCAACGAGACAGGTGGGAACCTGTGGGAGGAATGTCCTGCAGCCCCAGAGGGAGAACAGTCCAGCCATTACCCAAACTCAGAAGCTTTAGGAACACAGAGCAGGTTTGGTCTCCTTGCAAACTAATTTCCTCCAAGGGAAGACACGATGCAGGGATGAAGAAAAAGAGAATGGCGTCCATGCTCACCTCTGCTTGCCAGGGTGCAGGTGGAATGTGCTCCAAAACCAGGGCCTTCCCACAATTCGGGCAAAACCAGAAGGACTAAGGTGTCCAAGTTTAACAGTTTTTTTGCACGATAGGGTCTTCAACCATCCTCTTCAGCCCTGGGCTGTACTGTATATAGTATACATCCAAGTGACTACCCCTATGGTCCTCTGTGGCTGAGAAGCAGCGTGCAGCGCTTGACCTGAAACAGGATGCCAGCAATGCACAGGCCTCCTGACTGCAGCCTGGGGCCAGAGAGAAGACCTGCCAGGAAACAGCATCCAGGCCCTTCCCCTTACAGCAGGGCTGAGCAGCCTGTGCAGCCTCACTGCCCCAGCAAGCCAGTGCGAGCACAGGCTGGTAGCTGCCAGCGTTGGTAAATTAATCTTCAGCAGCTCGCCCGCTTGTCCGAGGGGTGTCTTCTTGCCCCGATGGCTGACAAATGCTCTCACCAGCCAAGTGCAAAACAATGAGAAGCACTTTCCCAAGCTGGCAGAGATGGTGTTATACACATTTCAGATTTCGGTAGTGTTCTGCTTTGGGGATGACGTACATAATAAAACCAATGATGTTTTTTGAGACAGATCCTGTCTTACAGGCAACATAAGGACTATTGTATTTTCAACTCTTGAGTGACCATTAAAATACCACTTTCACAGAAAAATGTAATGATGCATACACAGAGACTTGAAAGGAAGCTCCATTAGTACAAAAAAGACCAAATTAAGGTCCTGTTCCATAGCTGGGAGAACCACATTGGTGACACCTTTCAAAAAGCTTTATGAAGAGCTGATAGAGAAAAATCCCCAAGTGATACTCAGAGTAAGAAGAGAGGTAAATGTTTGCCAGATTAATTGTAAGTTGCAGCTGCTTCACTTCAAGTATGTGTTCTGAAAAACCATGAATAATACCAGTCTTATAAATACAGTGAACTTTTCTAACATGAAAAATCTTGTGTGGTGCCAAGAAAGTCTGCCTAGAAACTTTCTGTTTAAGTTTTCTGTAAGCTAGAAATAGGATTTCCCCCAAGTCCAATGTCTACCAAATAGCCAAGCAATAAGAGGAAGGAATTCAATGTCTAAATGAAGAACTCTCCTTTTCTGATGTGTAAATTGATCGAGAATTGTAAGCTGACTGACCACAAATTTCCCAATAACAGAAAATTAAAGCTACCTTGGAAACAGCAGAATTAGCAGTTTCATGCAGCCAAGGTCTGTCTCTCCTTATAAATGGCCTGCAGAACCAACATAACTGGCAAGAAAAAGTGGAGCAAATAAATGACACCTGAACAACATGCTTCAGTCTTTAGTCAGGAGTGCAGTACAAGCAGATCCAGTTCAAAGGAACCCCAAGGGAACCATCCCAGAGGACTAACTCCCTTTCCAGTTGGGGCCGGGGGGAAGCTGTACAATTTTGTTATGCAGAGGTGATAAAAGCACAAATAAAGTAAAGCTCTGCCAAAATTATACCTCAGACCCACCTGCGCCCATGGATGAACTTTCCCTCTTTCATTTAATGAAGCAAATACCGCAGCAGTGGGTTTCATTATTATTTCATCTGTTTCACCTGGTGATTAGTAACTCTCAGCTAAATGTAAGTCACCTACAAGTGCTTCCTCACATCAACAATTAAACAGTCATAGATATAGTTACAAGCAGGAGGGGGAATACCAAAGATACAGATTCTCTGTGTTTCTGGGCCCCATTTACCACTTCTGGAAGAACTAATAGGACATTCTCCAAAGCAGATACAGTTGATGGATGCTGGAAATAAGCCCTAGATTTAGCTGACCCTGCTTTGTGAGAAAGCACAGTGTAGCATAACAAAAAGTGCATGACATCACATGCCAGAGTAGACCAAAGGATTTCCTGAGTATGGGTTAAGGATTTAGCTCTGGGCTGACATGATGAATCTTGCCAAGGCAGAAAGCCAATTTCTGATAGAAAGAAGAATACCAGATTAAATGCCAAATTCTGAAGTTGGATTTCACCACGTTGGATTTTAGGTACATAATGGGGACCAATTAAATAAGTTCTGAGTTGCACTTTGAATAGCAAAAATTTGCAGGAAGGATAAAATGTGATCCTGCTGTGTACCTGAGACTGCCAGGAGTTTGGTCATTATATATATAGCTTTATAGATTCATGTGAAATATGTGTAAGTTTTTTATATATATATTATTTTTATATCTACATCCATAGCAAAATACTTATCTACTTAAAGTGTTCATGATTAAACTGGAAGTATGTAAGATTTCTAGAAGTAGCGACACTTGTAAGTACACAGTCCTGACAGATTCAGAGGAAGTCTCCAGGTTCTAGAGAGGGAATTTTAAGTGCAAATGTAACCACAGAGTTTTATTTTGTCACAAAGTTTCAAATCTTCTTTGGCCTGAGATGATTGCTATTCATTTTTTTATTATTTTGGAATGAATAAGTGTTTAAATGAAAACTTTCTCTTGCTATCATAAAGTAATTATTTTTGATATCAGCCTTTGAGATATGGGTCCTTCAAAAAGCATGGAAGAAGACAGGTGAAAACAGGCAGGGTGTGTGTAAACTATCCCAGTGTAATTAGAACACATACCCATTGGTCTGAGATGATGACAGTCTACAGATACTTGAAGAAAGTTAACTGATTGCCAGAAACAAGGGACAGGGA
This sequence comes from Phalacrocorax carbo, assembly GCF_963921805.1. Classification (NCBI taxonomy): domain Eukaryota; kingdom Metazoa; phylum Chordata; class Aves; order Suliformes; family Phalacrocoracidae; genus Phalacrocorax; species Phalacrocorax carbo. The sequence goes on along the minus strand of NC_087514.1, from coordinate 145,888,742 downwards.
TCTCTGAAACAGCAATCTAAAAGGTAAGTTGCAGACAACAAAGGAATTATTTCGCTCTTTTCTAAATTTACTACTTCCTTCTAGAAAACTTTGCCAAGTTCCAAGAGGGTTAAAAAAAAAAAAGAGAAAAGTGGCCTGCTAAGGATAAATGAGATAACTATAACTATTGGGTAATGTAACTCCATTCTTTTCAGAAATGGAGATTAGACTTTGATGGAGTAAAGAATAACTCATAAATCCTTCCACTGACCTGACAGATTTGTGAGCACTTTGCATCCATTCACTTGCCGAGATGACAAGTCCCTCGCAGCGTATTGAACCTCTTGGTTCCACGAAGCCCACACAACCTACCAGGTATCATGACCATGAGTCCATCAGTTAACACGGGACATATACATCAAGAAGACTTAGAGAAACCTTATATGTAAATTTTAAAAAATATTCTTTTCATCACTCAAGAGCAGTCAAGCAACAAAACTTTAACAAGTTGTAAATTAGGGAAGATGTCTCATCAGAGGCTTATAATAAATGTTACCGTGGCTCATAAAGAGTTAATGGGTATCATTTGCATATAAAGGAAACTGCATTTAGGAGATATAATACAGGCAGTGTACAGAATATGCTTTGTTTCTCAATCCTTTGTTACACTTCTAAGTTCTGGCTTAGATTGTTCATTTTCAAGTGTGCCACCAGTGATCCTAGCTGTGAGTGGGAATAAAACAATCCAGCCCCATTGGAAGAAAGATGACATTTCTTGCCTCTTTTCCAAGGCAGAGTAACTCACATAATCTGTTCATAGGGTTCCTGCAGGGCTTACGATAGTTGTATCTGACAAGCTATTCAGGAAGAGGCAAAAAAAACCATACAGTTGAGCAAAGAGATGAAGGAATAGAAAAGAGTCTACTGCGTTGAGAAGAGACTCTTGAGCTAGATTGGAAAAGGAAAGCCACTGTCCTGTTGAAAAAAAAAAAGAAAAAGAAGTCTTACTTTGGATTTCTTTAAATTAATCTTCTTCACAGGTAGCCTCCTAACATGACCTGCAGTTTCATGCAGAAGTTCAGGAGTTTGTAGACCTGGCGCCAAGGGTAATACTTTTCATTACAAACTACAGCTTAGTGCACAAGGGAATTAGATACCTCAAAGTAGAGAGCAGATGCTCTGTATCTGTCAGTGAAAACCCTGGATGCAGGCCTGTATGAACCCCAAGCTTTGACATGGGCCTGGTGATCACACGTTTTCTGGATGTGTGGAGTCCCCCTGCACAGTCTCCTTCACAAGCACTGCTCCCTCGCCTGCATCCAAGCCCAAGAGATTTAGAATTAGTCACTCAGGTTTAAAAAATAACATATTTTGTGGTAAACAGAAAACTTTCATTTTAAAAGTTTTAACACAGCATTAATAAATCATGTAGCTAGTTTAACTAGGGATTTTAGGAAACAGATGCAGAGAGAGGCATCAAAGTATCATAAATTGGGTATTAGCAGATTTGCCTCAGAGCAGGGGAAAAGAGAAGGACCTAATCTGTGTCTGACTGATTGGCACAAGTCCTTCTCACACCCACTGTCTATCACAAGGACACTCTGGCAGAGTGACTGGTTCAACTGCCATAACTGGCCAGGTCTGCACTGCTGAGAGAATGGCAAAGCATGCACTTGAAAAATGACATACAGATATAAACCCCGGTTCAAGTAACAACAGCATACTGCTAATGTATATAGGTGTTAAGTTCAAACACCACCTATGGGAGGTAATTCCAAAATTTTTTGCATAACTGCTGCCAGAGCATTATAACCTTCAAGCAGGTTCTCTCTTCAAAACCTTCAGCAATATTTTAACTCCAATGCAAATTCAAGTTATTTTAAATTGCGTGCAGTCTTTCTAAAAGAAATAAATATCACACGTAGGCTGAACGCTATGCAAAAAAAATTAAGTACTGGTCTAAGTAGCTCTTGCTTATGAGTAATTAATCAAATAAGATTAGAAAAATCTTAAGCCTTCCAGAGTTAAGTCATTTCCATAAAAAATGAACACAGCACATTGCCAATTCTTCCAGACTATCTTCAATGAATCACTGCTTCTTAGGCCTCAGACTGATGCTGTCTCTCTTCCACTTGGCTGTGTCATTTCATTTGTAGGCTTTATCTCAATACCACACCTCATCACCATGCTTATTTATTATGTAAGGTGTTGAATCATTTTCTACATTCCAATTCCAACAGCATAGTTAGTCAAATCTATTAATGTAGTTTCATTTCTTTGCCATGTCTGTAACAGCATTTTAAATACTGTTCACTTCTCTCAGATAATAACAGAACATGAAGATTTTGCAAATTTTACCCTTTGATATCTTCAAAATGCTGATGGAGTTTGCGCAAATATTATTTCTCATAACCATGCAAAATTTTATTTTAACGTATTATTTTAGTGCATTACTTCACAATACAAGCAGATTAGGAAAGCATCTTATTTCCATTTCAGTATAAATGGCAGATGATAGATAAATTGTAGCTAATGTTGGGAAGAGATGTGTAAAACCAACCGACTTCTGATTATACTCTATTACTAACTCTGGCAATTTCCTCGGCAATTATTTCAAGGACAAGGCTGTAATAATCTTTCATCATTTCTTATTATAAGCAAACATTTCCTTGACACATTACTGTTTTCAAAAGAATTCCTCAAAAGTAAATAAGGTCAAAGAAGATGGACAAAGACTGATTTATTTTTCAGAAAGCTATGCACGCAGTAACATGTTTTTAGAAAGTAGTAAGGGGAGATTACCGAATATATACTACAACTTTCACAGTTTGTAGGAAAAATAAACTCAACTAGCTGTGCTTCACTGTTTCTACAGGAACAACGGCGCCTGCCTTCAACTCAGTTCCTCCAAAAGCAGCATCTGATAAGCAGACCTTTGAAAGCCAACTGATCAACCATGGCTTAAAGCTGCATTTCTAATAGAAAAGACACAGCATTTCAAGCTAATTCAACATAAAAGCAGAAATCTAGTTTTCATCCTGTAACAGCCTTCCCAGTTTTCAGGAATATTTTCTGGTTAAATCTGCAAAACAACTGAAAACTCAAAAATATCACTGGAGGCAATAGCAGGAAAGACATCAAAGGCATATATAGATATATTTCTCCCTTCCTCACTTCACTTGTCCTCCCCTCTTTTAGCTTCTCACTCATTTGCAAGAACCAGTTCTCTTTCCTACCCAAGACTTGATTATCCTACAGGTAAATCATGTGATGATAATCATTTATCCTCTAGTAGGCTACAGGATTATGTGGAGCTTAGAATTAACGCTATGCATCTCAGCAGAATTATTAATGGCTTCCTTTGGCAGAGGTGGAAGAATTCATATTTCCCACAGTATCAGATTTTAAAGAAGGGTCACTTTCCAGGTTTTCATATACCTAGGACTGTTTCAGGTCCTACTGTTTTTCAGGCCAGTCATATTTAGGAAGTAAAATATAATGTGACCGTCAGTGAAAAAATGTGCACGAATTGTGCTCACATGGATGTCACTCTGTAATTCAGTGGCCAGAAAAAAAAACTTCACGGTAAATTTGTTGGAAGATTTACAATTCATTTTAGAAGTATTGGAGCATGAAGCTTTTCAATGAACCTGATATTCCAGCAAAGAAAAGTCTGAATGAGATCAGACAAAAAAAACCAACATTCAAATCTACAAAAACATATAATGCATTGGAAGTACTGTCTAAATACACAGCCTGAGAGAAGACAGCTCTCTGCTGCAACTGTCCATAAAAATGGCAACTTCATGACTCAGTGGACAGAAACAGCACTTGTATATGTTGTAGTATATCTACTTAGTGAGGTACGACACTACAGAGTTTGAGCAGGAACACACTGGTGGAGTATCACGAAAGACAAAAGATTCAGTAGATGCCTCTGGCTAACTGTAAAGTACCTTTCTTTACTCCCTGTGACTAGAAGCAGCCCAGCTCCACACCGAAGAGAAACTGAAACAGCTTGCGGCACATTGCCCAACTGGCAGTTGTTTTTCCTCGAAACCACTTGCATCTTGGAGTGGAAGATGACATTTGCTTTACAGAGGACCAAACTGTTCCCTTGTGTTAGACATTCATTCCCAATCAAAACCATACAGCATAAATGCCAGCCCTGAATGCAATATTTAAAATGACAAAAATAATTTCAGATTTAATTTTCCTTAAAAGGAACTAAGTCAGCAGCTATGTTTATGGTGCATTCACGTATAAATATAAACTTGAACTTTGCAAGTGATTTAAACCACCTTATTTCTCAAATACACCATATTTTAAGGCCTTGTTAAAAAAATTTCCAATGGAGTGCTCCATTAAAAAAAAAATATTTAAAAACCAATGCCAAAACAAATACACTCCAACTAAACAGGCCTATAAAAAAAGCTCGCAATATACTGCATTTATCTTCATAAATTATTTTTGACAGTTTTTCATTAGCTGTAATTAAATATATGCATTGTAACTCTTGTCCCATTGTAGATACTTTGTATGTTTGTTCTTACTATAACTAGAAGACATCTATGATAGCATATAATAGAACCTTGCAACTCACCACAATGTTTAAAATTATTATTTTGAGTAAGACAATGCTGCACACAAGAACTAGAAACCACAGTGAATTTCCTGGGAGAAGCAGGGGACAAAATAAAACAAAACGGTTGAATCTCATTCAATTCTAGTCTTAATTTTGATCTTAACTGTTTACAACCGTGTAGTTTTTTTTCTTGGAGCTCCAGTTATACCCCACCCAAAAGACAAAAAAATACAGGTTCTTGCCGCAGCTGTAAGGCTTTGAGAGGTTCAGCTCGTGCAAAACACACCGTGATTAGCACAAAACTGCAAGACTGAGACTGCCAGAGGGCAACCGCCAGTAATGAAGATATTTGGCCAAAGAGAAAGCCTAAAACCACAGTTAGGCTTAAGCCTTTCTGCTCATTCCCTATGCCACGCACTATGATGGAAGAGTCTCCAACCATATATTCAGCAAACTTACAAAGATGATGCTTTACCTCCATCAGTTTGCCTAGCTGCTTAAAAAACCCTCACATCTCTGACTGCCTGAGCAGCTCTTGCCGCCTCCTCCTCCCCCACAGCACAGAGGCAGCCCTGTCACCTGCAGAAACCCCATGTGGCTCGGGGCACACAAGTCCTGTTACACCCTTCGAATGCTCCACTGCAAAGGGGCGCATCTGATGTTGCCAAACTTGAGAGTAGGCTGTGGTAGTTCCTGAGCAGCTGGAAAGCCCCATTCCTCCTCTCCCCGATAGACCCAGAGGAGAAGCACAGAGCCAGGAGGCATACGCAAGACGACAGCAATGGGAATGCTGGCAGTCATCTCAGCAACCATTAGATATAAGTCTCATCTACAAAATGTCATAGTTCCTGCTGCTGCTTGGAAAAGGATGTGTTGACTTCAGCTGCACGCAAAGTAACATCGAACAGGCTATAAGGAGGGCTCCTATCCTTCAGTTTTTAATAAAGTATTATATTTAGTTGTTCCCCCTTGTAATGTTCTCGCACCCTGCTACAAGAAGAGTAAACGGATGTATAAGAAGAGTTTTATGATGTTTTGCCTGTTTGTTTTGGTTAGAGGGTGTGTGGGTTTTTTTAAACACATGGCAGCATTTTGATTTCTATTTTTAGGAACCATTCAAGGCAAAAAAGGGCCCATGAAAGAACTGAAGTCTGCAAATGAACTTCCTTTCCACTGGGTTTTTCTCAGCCATCTCTCCTCCAGTCACACATGCCAAAATCCCATGCTTTATAGGGGCATCTGTTCTTTTCTCTCCAGGCCAAAAAAGGAGAATTTTCAAACCCTTACTACAGCTGAGGAAATCTATAGCTTAATGAGCCTAAAGCAATTTTCCCATGTCTACAGAGCCTGAAGCGCAGCTTCACAACTGCCACCAGAAGGGAAAGCCCTTTTCTCCTCCCGCCACCCTTCCTCCCTCCAACCACACACTCCCATCCAGGCCTCGTCTAAAAGCTGTCCTCCTCCCACTCCTCCATCTAGCTGGTTTTTACCACATGGCTGAGGAACTGAGTTATCAGCCATGAATGAAACTCTACATCAACAGCTGAAGTGACATATTCTTATGAATACACTGCTCTAAGTGCTTCACCCACTCTTCCGCTGTGAACTTGGTATACTTCATACAACGAGAAATACATAAAAAATAGTCACTTTCCTGTACTAGTCCTAGAGACGTTATCTAATTTTGTATCATAACAAACTCACTGTGTTTGACTAAAAACGAATTAACATCGCTTGGTACAGCACACCAACCTGAAACTACATTGCCTGCCCATGATTTAGGGTCACAAACTGGCCTTAACAGCAACATTTGGTGGCTCCCACTAACACTAGAACACAGCAGTACAGACATCATACTCCATATACCAACTCAGTGTAAGGTGGCTTTATCCAAGTGCAATACATTTCTCTCAAAAACTTATCATTCATGGTGAAAAACATAGGATGCCACAATTCCATTAAATTAAAACCCCACAAAATAAAGGTTTTAATGTGTTTCAAATAAGCAGATGTTCTAGTACATATCACTTACATAAGGCTTCAATGCAACCACAATAGCAAGCACAGGCTACGAGCATCACTGCTGCAGCTTTCAGTAAAATCAGCAGCATCAGACCAAAAAAAACTTGAACCTAAAAAAATATGCCCAGACATTAGCATCAGAAAGAAAAGATGAGAAAATTAAGCCAAGCAGTAGGTATAAATTTTCATGTATTACAATCAGTGTTTGCACAATACTTCTGAAAATTTCTGACATACCTCATTTTGTTATGTGTAAAAGCTAAAGGCAAGTCTGAAAAGCTCCTTTTTTCTCTACAAGCCAAACATGTCTCATAATTAGAGGCACACAAAGAATGTAAGAATATATTAATTTGCAAATGAGCTTTTTAAATTATTTATTTCAATTTTCTGACTAGCCATAATCTTGTTCGCACATAGTCTTCAAGAAGCAGGAGTAGTCATAGCAGAGAAAACAAAAACAGGTTTTCAGCATAAGATTGTTAGTACAGGGCATTAAGACCAAAGCTAATATCTGTGCCCACTCTGTACCAGCCCTTCGCAGCTCAACCTGTAAATTCATTGCCTCACTGGCAGGCTGTGTGTATGAGCTGAATACATAAGCTCTTCCCCTCATGAAAAAGGAAAAAATATCAAACCTAAGCTCTATATCTGGGAAAAAAAAAAAAAAGGGCAATTAAGAGGAATACATTTCTAACACAGCCCAGTTCTCTGGTTAACTCAAGATTAAGAGGCATGTTTATGAGCAAAACTAAGTCAATATTTTCAACTCATTTTTAATGCAAATCTTAGCTTTACCATTCATAAAATTCAATACATAATTACACAGCTAGACAAATGTCCTTAGAGAAAAGAAGAATAATGAATTCCCTACATTATTATTTATAGCTGTGTTTTTGAGTGAACACAGTGTAACAGGCATCAAGCCAATATTTAAAGGCAAAAAACCAGATTTGCAAAACCTTAAATATTTCAGTAAGCAAGTCCATAGTCTACAGTCTATTTCACAATCTAATCTGCCTTTGCAGTACGTAAAAATCCCAACAACTTAGGCTGCCTCTGTGATTAATCATTAGGATTTAAAATAAAACCTCAACAAAGACAGGGCCAGAAAGGCAACCACAAAATATCTAATGCTATCAGAACATGCAATTTGCTTAAAATAATGTTGCTGGGAAGTGCCATAGTGTTGTCTGCAAAATATTTTGTCTGATCTGTATTTTGAAAAAACCCTTGGGAATAAAATCATTACCATGCATCAGTCAAAATGGCAGCAAGCAGAGATCAGATCCAATTCAGTCTTTCATAGCTAACCCTAAAAACAAGCTGCTTATCACTCCAAAGCTCAAAAAAAGATGATGAAAACTATATAACACAATGTTCTTTAGCTCCCTAAAGACAACTGATTAAAGTCAGTTCGTCAGTTAGGAGCTGATTGGTGTGCAATGATGCTTCTGCTTTCCAAATACACTGCTTAATTGCCAATACAACTTCACAACACAACGGGGGGGGGGGGAAATTCTTCCCTCTCCTGCTACTGAAAAGTCAAGCAGTAGCTGCTGGCAAGTGAAAGGAAGGACAAGTTGTTGTTATTCTTTTAAACTCCAATATCATCACTAATATTCTGGAGGCAAAAGTAAACAAACAATGTTTTGTAACAAACAAATAGAACATGATCCAAAACATTCAACATTCTCCTAAAATATCATAGGTTTTATAGTGTCACAAGTAAAAAATAGAAATAAAGATCTATATCAATAGAAACAATTCACATTACAGAGGAGGTTTAACTGGATTGAAAAGAACTTTTTTTAGATTTGTATTTTATACATAGATAAAAATGCTCTGCTTCGGTTTAACGTTTCCTTTATGTACATTAGAAACAATACTGGATAAGTTGCTCTGCTCTATTTCAGCACTCTGAAAAACAGATTTAAATGGAAAAGATCATTGCGCACAGGGCTGTGCAGAGTGCATTTCATTCTTCTTATTCAACAGCAGGAATTTTCAAGCAGTTTGAATAAAATGTTACTTTGTTCTCTCTCATTCAAATAAAACTAAGTTGGCATTTTTTTTACTACTGTAGCATTTGGTATGCATTGCAGGAAACTTGCCAGGTACATACCGGAGCCAGAAGTGCATATGTCCTTAAGGAAACAGTAAAATGCAGACACCGTAAAGCTTTGTCAATGTAAGTAATAGATATTAATTCCCTCCCTCCTGCAGCAGCTTTAACTTAAATGGCCAGCAGCCCTATGGATTCAAAAGACTGAATCCTACATCCTTGCTCTTGCACAATACCTCCACTGCCTTCTACATGCATAACATTTCTTTAGGACTAGACACATTTGTCTTCTTTTATCCAGCACTAATATATTTCTCTGTTAGTTTCAATCAACACTTATGACAAGAACCTGCACACCTCTTGCAGCTCTCCCAGTTTAAGGACAGGCCAGGTAAATATAATGCAAAAGCACCTTCCAAACATTCTTTCTTCTTTATGAGGAACGTATGCAGACCTTAGTAATAAACGTTCAGGACAATCCCAGGATTCCTTCTTCAGTGCAGAAGGGAGTACTTGCAGAGATGCACATAAAACTTGCAGGGCAAGTTAAGAAGTAAGTGTGAAAGGAGACAGGAAGGTGGCGGGGGGGGGAAGGAAGTCAGGAAAAAAAAAAGGCAGCTATAGGCATCATAAGCATCACTGAAATGAACAGGTTCTGTGTATCGCACATCTAGATCAAAACCACTGCCAAAAAACCCTACAAACCCCTTTCCAAGCAAAAAACTGATCTCCCGATTTTAAGATAGCACTAAAATAAAGTAACAGAAAATAAACGGGTACATCATTGATTCTACTGGGTTTGGATTCATTTGTCCGCTCTGCTTTTGTGCAGCTTTCACCCACCTCAGCAGGCACACCAAATTCTTGGAGTCACTTGTTCTTCTGCAAATAAATGGTTACAGCAAAACAACTATGTTCATTTATACCATGTAAAATATCCTCCAAAAAAAAAAAAAGGAGACAAGCAATGTGTAGCACTAAGAGAAAGGCACAGCAGCTGAGCCAGCAGAAAGCTACTGTACCCGTTCTGTTTAATATCTGGGGCACTGGGAATCCTGGCCATGCTGGTGACAATTCTTCCTTCGTGCAGGAGAAAACCAAGCTGTCCCAGGAGGAGAACCAGAGCAGGAAAGCCTGTTGAAGATGCAGTCCAAGCTCTGAAATAAACCTCTCAGCAGCAACTGTGAAGAGACACTTCTCTCACACATCTGCTACAGCTCGAACAGCTCAGCCTTTACATGACTTACTCAGAATGTTTTGTGATGATTTTCTTTTTTTAACATTTATTTTGGACAATGTCACAAAACATATTTATATGTTAACATCCCTTCATTATCTTCAGTGACAATACCATTTCAAAACTGAGTTTTGCTTCAGAAATCTATTAAATTTCTGATTTTTCACAGAAGCGTATTTCACCTTTCAGTCATTTGTATTGTATCACTTGAGTAACAACTAAATTTAGATTTATTTCAGGGAAATAAATGTGTCTTCTGTAAAAATCTACATTTGAGGTAGTCACACTCTATATCTTTCCCAGGGCTGTAAGGGGAGCATAAACACTTTTAGACTGCAGCTCACCAACCCTGTTTTATATGTCTGTTTTGAGGATTTGAGAAATCATGCCCCACAGTCTACAGAGCCAACCAGATCTCCACTGACTCCAGGAGTCCACCTCAACACCTATATGTAGTTTGATGATCCACCTCCTTAAGCTACATCCTCTTTGCCCTGTTCTCCCTCATGAGAGCAAGAAGAGATACGAGAGACCAGCTTGAGACTTCATTTAGGTAAACAAGAAAGGCAAAGAACTGTGTGCAGCTGGTGTAAAATAAACACTCGTACTCTGCTAAAAATGTTCCAGACTGAATCCAACATCCACGAGCAGCTAAGGAAAACAGCAATACAGATTTCCTTAGAAAGATTCCTTGGAACTGGGAGATCCTGTTGCTGCTCCCAAACAGCACTTGGACCGCTTTTTTTCAGAGTACTTTTCAATAGGACAAAACGTCACAAATAAGTAATTTATTGATCCAGGGTTTCCACTTTCATATTGCCACTGAAAAACTTCTATGATGAATTAATATTTCACGCCTATGTCCAACAGGCACTGAAATGTAATAGGGGCCTGACTTTATGAAATTCATGGCCTATCATAAAACCTGCTAACGTGGTCACAACAGGACAAAGCAGAAGAATTTTGCAAAGAGATGTGTGCTGATACAGCCAATGCAACAGCAGTGGAGACATTAAATGTTTTAAGATGGAGGAACATGCAAGACAAGCCAGCAGAGGAGGAGGCCCGGGGCCTGCTTATGACAAAACCAAAAACTCTGCAATGAAACCTCCCGAATTCGAGAACCCCTCCAAAAAAGACGGCAAAGTATGCATTTGCAAAACCACAGCTTAAATCAGCAGGGCATTAAGAACTGTATTTCAGACTCTGCAGAGGTGCAGTCACTGTGATGCTCTGGGTACCCTTCATGCTCTCCAAGTTACTGCCGACCATAAACACATTGAAACTCACTCTCCTTCCACAAAAGCACAGCTTCAGTAGCACTGTTCTGAAGCCAAAGACCATACTGGGCTCTGGATATCCTTCCCTGGATTTTTTGTCACCTCTGATAGCCAGATTAAGCTGTACCCACACAGGTCTAGAATGCCCATGAGGCTCCACATGGGTCTCCCCCCTCTCAGGGAGAGACATACAGGCACACATCACAGGAGCCTACAGCACCACTCCATCTTCTACAGGCCTTTCAGCATCAATACGATGGGGACAAATGCTGCCAGGGATTTCCCCTCCAACCCATGCCTTAAAATAACACTGGGATGTAGGAGGAAAGCATCTTAGCTAACGCTTCCTTGCACAGCGCTATTTTAAGCAGGAAAACCCTGAGGATTGGTAGGGTTTTGATGCTTTCTCCCAAATGTTACCACTTTAGGCACTCCCATCAGACTCTGCCTCCTCCTCCGGCTTTAATCACCTGACGGCATTAGAGTAACAAAAATAATGAGAACTTCTATACATGGAAATTAATAAGAAACGAAGAAGTATTTTTCTGCCAAGATCAAAACAATAGTAACCAAATATTTTTCATTGAGCCAGCAGAGACTTCTGCTATTTCTCAGGCTACAGTATCATTTTCTGATTTGACAATTTACAAAAAAAAAAAAAAAATTATTTGAACATTAACAACGGCGAGCCATCCAGTATTTTAAAAGCTGGAAAACACATACCTGGCGTACGAAACTGTTAGAGGTAGTGTCAGAAGATGTACTCCCATCTGATCCTTTAAATCGGTTTTTTCTTCTTGCCCCTTTACCGAAAGACTGTAAAAAAAAAGATTAGAGGAACAGCATTAGTTTGTGTTGCACATAAAGCTTTCAGTGCAAGCATCACCAATGTCTCCTAGGCTAGCGGGGATGCAGACAATCAGCTTCACGCCTATTGATAAGCACATATTCAGTAACTGATAGGACAACACGCACAAGTACTCACCAACACAGCTAGGCTTGGCCAACTGAGACCTGAGCGTTTTGGGTTTTTTTTCACATTCAGGTTTGGAGAGGCATTTATAGACTTGTATAGTTGCAGTATTATTCAGGCAAGCCACCACAGTTAAAAAGTACAGTTTGTTTTGCAGCTAGTTTAAATAAACAAGCTAGGAAAGGAGACACTGGAGCAGTCTCCAGTACATTGCAACTACGAGCCAAGTCAGCTGAGGGAATATTAAACAGCAAGAAGTGACCAACAACTTGTTGATTCAGATACAATCTCACAACCGAGGAAAATTTATAGTAATATTTTTTAAATGTTGACGTAAGTAAAAGCAGTATAACAATAAAAAAATCTACTAAACATGTAACTGGAAAAGGGATAATATACAAGTAAAAAGAAAGGCATCATTTTTATCTATTAGGAAATCAGAAAGACATCAGGGAAAGCAATGGTTGACTGAAGAAAAAAATTATTAAACGATGGTTTAGAAACACAGCAAATAGAACAAATAGCTTTTTTTTTTTGGGGGGGGGGGGGGGGGGGGTTGGGCCATATGATGAATATGGACCATCACGAAATATTGTAAAACAAATTTCAAAAAACATGAGGGAGTTTAAAACTATGTTATTTGCAACCACTTATTTTTGTGGTGACCGTAAATCATAGTGTCATGACACCACCTCAGACCCATCCCAGGTTGTCACTCTCAGGTCTAGCAAAATCCTGTAGATTTGTTCTGCACAACTACGTTAAGAAACAGCCCTTCCTATCTAGTCACGTTGCTTAAATTCACCTAAACTTACATCAAAATCATGTCTTGATTACTTCAAACATTATTTTCCTTGAGGTTGATAAATGCAATTTTTTCCCTCACTCATCATGCTGCTGGTAAAGGTCATTTTACTAATCCATCTCTCTGGATCACGTCTCCTGTCTTTATACCTCCCACAGTTCCCTGAAATAAACAGGGTCTTTGTCTTCACTTTCAAGGTCTGCCTTGGCCTATTCCCAATCTTAGCTCTCATCTTGCGTTCAGCACTGAACTTTCCAGTTCCACAATAACTCAGGGGGAGAAAAAAATAAACAACACAAGACCAAAACACCAGCCACCATCACCTACATGCTAAATTTTCAGAGAGTAATTTCATATCCTCCCCCATACTATCTCGCAATCCTCCCAAGAATAAAAATTCTTTTGCAGAAATCTCATTCTTCTCTTTAAAATATAAAACAACACAAAATCCCTCTTGCTGAGAAGGTACTAGTGTGCTGGTATCTCAAAACATTACGCTAATAAATTAGATTATTTATCGGCTATTATTTCGTAGAATTCCAAGTCCATGCATCTGCATCCTGCTGTTGGTTTTGGCCCTAAGCTGCTGTCGGTCCTGGGTTTACGCACGATGAGAAAATTATGATCAGCTTACCGGAGAACGTAGCTGTGCATGTGTCACAACACAACATTCCTGACAATCCAGCCCTGATACAGCAAAGCCTGGGTTAAAACTCTGCTTGGGTGCATAAAGCATGTCCTTCCCTGGGCTTGGGCAATCTTCAGAGCACCCTGCTGAGCTCTGGGGCTGTGTCTCATCAGTTCTCATGGTAGGGAAGGGTGGGCTCCAGCGCAGGCTCAGATGCGTACTTAAAATCTCACACCGGCAGATTTTTAAGATCATTACTTCAAGATCTGAGCTATAGCTCTTAGCAGTAACATATATGGCAAATATGATGGAATATTTTGCAGTCTAAGAGTAATTGAGGAGGACGACCAATAACCACTACTAACTTCAGATCATTTGTCAAATTGACACATCCAGGTAACTTGCTGTCACGAGGTGCATGAGAATGATCTCAGGCTGCATCTGGACCGTTACTGTTGACTCTGGGGAATTTCAGAGCACTGGTTGAAATCTAATATTATACCAATCTTTTAGAAAGAATGACTCAAGTAACAATAGATCTGTCAGCCTGACACTTATTCTCAGCAAAAGCAATTTAATAACTGTTATGTCACTGAACTAACAATGGCTTACAAGAAAGCAATTATTTTCCCCCAAAATACAGATTTATGGGAAAGCTATTTTGCCAAATTCATATGATTTTTACAAAACTGTAAAAAAAACATGTAATAAGTTTCTGAAAGGCACATGAACCAATTCTACACATGTTGGTTAGGGCAGAGCTATATAAAAAAATCAGCATGCTACACATTATGGGGATGAAAATATGACTTTCGGATAAGTCTAGAACTGTAACCCACTACATCACAAAATGTAAAATGAAAATTGAATAAGGAATTACTTTACATGGTTGCATTTCTAAAAGGGATCTTTGATAACAGAAGAACTTTTTGATAATAGAAAGTTCTTCATAGATCTATAAGAATAAAAAGTAGATTGGAACCACTGTTGCCAGCAAATTATTCAAAACATATTCCAGTTACTGTTAGAATAGACAGTTCTATGAGAACCATCTTTTTCCACCCAATATAATACTCCACCTAATATAATACAATATTAAGGTATTTAAAATACATTAAAAGTATCTTTGAAATCAGTAGTCTTCAAATAAAACAACAGCTTTAAATCAAAATTTACATCTTAAAAATGGTTCTTACTGAAGTAAAGGACTGTAGTTACCCACCAACATTCTGACCTTCTTTTCTCCAACTTTTGTGGAAGAATATGGAAATATACTTACAAAAAATAAAGAATTCAAAACATTCACATGGCAGCTCAAGAATATAAAGCATCCACATAAAGATCATGCTACCTAGGCAATTTCATAAATAATGTACAGTATAGTATTTTGTAATCTCCAATGAGATACTAGAAAAAAATGTACACATCATCTCTTTCACAGTAATAGCTTGTATTTGTACCCAGTTTCTACAATATTTATTTTATTTACAGAATCATAGTGTTCAGTTTTATAACACAAAAAGTTACTACAAAGGCAGAAGAGGCACTGTGTCTAGAGTGATGTAGATAAAACAAACAAGAGCGGAATAAAAATGTGTTACTAGCACAGATAAAATGCACACTTCTCTACCTGCATAGCAACATCTAAAATCATTTATTTTGGGCAACATCACATGGCAATTCTGGCTCAAACTAAAACTCACCTTGATTTTTCAGTTCTTTTGTTTGTTTATTTGTGCATAGCAGCATGCACAGTTTTATTCTAGTCTTACATAAGTGAAAACTATTCAGGACTACAAGCTAAATACTAACTTTAAACACAAAAAAACACTTGACATGATGGCAGGCCATGCCTACACAGTGTAGAAAGTCAGTTCTACAGCTGCCTCTGTCCACAGACCAACTCTGAATGAGAGGAAAGGGGGGAAATTTCGGCACGTGGGAAAAGTGGGATTTGATGACTCTTCTGATTATTTTAAAGGATGCTAATCTGGGATTACATTTGTCTTCCAGGCCATTCAAGTTTATTCCCACAGTCAGAAATGCCTGAAACTTTCTTCTAAAAATGAGGTAAGTCTTCCATAAACAAAACAGATACTTATATATTTTAAAAAATTATTAAATCTCTGTCATGTGGAGTTTCATGAATACTCATCCTGTCGTATTCATTATGTTTTGCTTCTTTGAGTCTATTTTTTCCATAAGAACTTAATGTGAGAACAAGACCTTTGTACCAAAAATAAATAAATAAATAAATAAAATCTACCACTTACTTTCAATTCTGGAAAACAAAAACTATTTTTTTATTCCACAATGAACTTAATATGTTGCTGTGATTTTCATATTAAAATTAGATGCCTTATCTGTGTTCTGTGCAGCAGTTGGCTGCAATTAGGTAGCTAAAAATAAAGGGCTGAATCATAACGTGCGGACATCGGCCAGTAAAA
This sequence comes from Phalacrocorax carbo, assembly GCF_963921805.1. Lineage (NCBI taxonomy): Eukaryota > Metazoa > Chordata > Aves > Suliformes > Phalacrocoracidae > Phalacrocorax > Phalacrocorax carbo. The sequence continues at coordinate 145,872,724 of NC_087514.1, read as the reverse complement.
GCAGCAACATGGGGCAGTCTTTCTCAACCTATCCAGCAGCTCTACCTAACAGAACAACCACAGGAGACCAAAAGTCTCTGCACCCCAGTATATACGATGCCTAGTGGCAACAACCTCAAAACCCAGCGTAACTGGCTGCCTATGGCATTCCATGATTTGCCCCAGCTAATTCTAATACAACCGCCTCCAGCACTGCAAACAAGCCTGTTTTTATATAAAACGTTTGCTGACAGGAACATTCTCACCGGATTCAGCAGAACATCTTACCTTTATCCATAACTTTATTTGTGTAAGTGTTTACAAGATCAAAACTGTAGATTGGTTTCTTAGTCAGAAGCGTGAAGCTCTTTTAAAATTGCCAGAGTTGCCAGAGATGAGAAATATAACACACACATGTTCTGCAGCTTCTTAAAATACCTGGCAGACAATGTGAATCCTTAAAAAAACCCAAAGCAAGCCCTTCCAAAGTAATCTCGTAAAAAACATTTCATCAACAAAGTCTTAATAAAGCAAAGACAGACTCTTGCTTTCCAACTCTGCCGTGAAAGTACATTGTGCAACCTTTATTCAGCCCATCTAATCAAACAAAATATGGGAATCATATGAAACATTAGAGGCCTGCATAGCAGTTTCCTGATAATTAACAGTTTCGTATACAATTACTCATTATTGCAAACAGATGAGATCAATGTTGCTCAGTAAAACCCTTTAATTTTAATGAGGTTCTGCCTCAACACATGAAAAGCATGCACCCATAAGATTTAATCCTCTAAAACACGACAAGCAGAAGGCATGGTTTTTCCCTGTAGGCAAAATACTATCATCTGGAAGAGGGAATATAAAACATTTAAAATTACCAACTATCTACAACCAGGGAACAGATCTTCAGTAAAAGTCTTAAAAAGCCGTTCACCAGTAACCGCTCCAATGGTATTTTACATCAAAGCAGAGAAAAGCAGTAGACATAGGGTTGAGTCTGAACCTTTACTAATTATAATGAGTAAGACAGCACCCCTCATTGAGACTGAGAGCATGGGTAGTGGCAAATGTAAACCTGTGAAAACTATCCTACTAGTCTCATTCAAAGAATAAAGGAAAGGTGCAGAAGATTTAGGCAGCAGAGTCACTGATGTGGAGTCAGGTCTCGAAACAGAAATAATAATGCAAAAAAGGAACTGGAGAGAACAAAACCAGAAGATAAAACTTCGGAGATGGAATGAGACTTCACCATCCCAGATGAACAAATGACCAATCACAAGGATCAAAAGAATACATAAAGGTAAAGGAAATTAGTGACCCCCTGAAGGATTAGAGAATTGCTAGAAGCATCAGAAATGAGAGAGTGCATAAGCATTTTTCCTTCCCATATAAAAGCTTTAAAAGATATTTTAAAATGCCCTTGTCCCAGGCATGCCAAGGCAGTGCAGAACATACACATCCAGCTCCATCCACCTCTTGGAAAAACAAGTAATTGACACTTTAATCAACTCCTTACAACAAGGCAACAGAACCTTCCTGTAGGTCAGATCTTCTCAGCCCTCAATGGTCAATATCCAGGCTTGCCACAACTCAAAAACGATACCCTCCAGCTACCAGTGGATGCCTCCAGCAAAAGCTACATAACTGTAAACCCCAACACCCGCACTCAAACAACACAAACTGTGTGTCTTTAGATATAAAGGGTCAGCTACAGAAAGAGACATCAATATTTCTGATCTCTGCAGCACAAACCACATTAATCTCATAACTGAGGGGTGGACAGCCATCTGACAGTACAGCCAAGGGGCTGGAAGATGTACGTAGACCTTGGTGACGAGCTTCCCAGCACTTCACAGCTCCATTCGACAATGGGAGTGGGGCGATGGGCCAATATTGATATAGCAATATATCCTCTCGGTCTCCGGGCCAGGATTCCAGGTCACCCTATATGATTAACACCAGTGCAGCCCTGTGACATAGCTTCAGTGAAGAAGTTGCCCAAGAAGCACAGACTCATGTCTCTACCCATAGCAGAGAAGAATCCCAAGGTTAGGTCTCAAAACCCAGATTTCTTCAAACAAACACCATTTGCTATTGGGATGCAATTCAGAAAAGACAAGACTTCCCTTCAGAATCCTGTCAAAGTGAGGATCTCCACATGCAGTGATCGAGTTCACACAAGCTACGATGATGAGTCTGCTAAGTCCGTTCCACAGTTGTTTTGGAAAATCTTCCACCTACACCAAAAAGATCCATCCAAACAACAAAACCCAACCCACAAATAATTTATTTATCCAAACTTGCATACATAATCCAAAAATAAGTATTTGACAGATGCTCCATTTTTCCCACCAAAAAAATAAAGCCCATTTCTGCTCAGAAATCTGTAACAGGCTTAAATCTTTGATGTTCTCTTCTGCTGGCCTGTGACAAAGCCTTGCCAGTACTGCAGCCAGAAATAGCCCAATTCTCACCAGTCCCTACACTTCTAAGCCATACCCCAGTGACTTCGCCCTGGCCTCAGACCAGGTCACCTGGTAGTTTCCACCCGCCAGACAAGAAGTAGGAGGCTTGGCCCGCTCTCCTCCTCTCCAGCGGCTTGGGAACCCACCTTGGTGCAAATCTGCTGGACATCTCCCCCATAACACCAGTGATAAAATGCCTGCTCTTAACTCAGTGAAACAGGAGCACACAACAGCAGTAGGTGTTGAAGCTCATGCCCAAACCCCACTGTGCCTCCTGCAGCCTTTTAAGATTGACAACTACAGTTGTAGGCCACGTGCCTGCTCCTCCCCACCTGCTCTACGTTGATTTCTCTTACACAAACAAACAGAAAAAGAGATCTGACTCTATGACAGAAAGATATTTGCAGGGAACAACAGCCATATATGGGGAAGCTTCCGTCTGGTAAGGGTCTGCTGCTCTGCCGACACAGACCACAGCAAGCCCTTGGAGGGCAGAAAGGCTGATTTTGGTTCCTTTGTGTTTTTTGAGTCTCCTCTATCCCAGCACAGAAAAGAACTGAGTAAAAGAAGCAGAAGAAAAGTAACTGAGAGTCCAGAGAAGCCAGCCTTGGAAGAGTACAGGAACTTTTCATCCGTAACAGTTTGTAATTCTAAACCTAGAGACAAAACAAGACAAAAACAGAGGTTGTCCCTAGAAGATGGTTACCAGATACTCAAATAAGTTATGACTGAAACTGCTAAATTGTTTCAGAGGGATTTTACACTCTAGGAAAATGTTAAATACAATGATTATAAACCTGATGATTATAATGCTGATGATGTGTAACACCCAAGTGGCAAATAAATGTCTCTGGAAGAGATGAGCATGCAAGATCACCTATTACTGATAGGGTTCAGGACAATGAAAAATAAACCCAAAGAGCAGAGAAGAACCACCAGAAAAGTAACAGTCCTTTAGCAAAGGACTATTAAAATTAATTTTTGTCAGTAAGGAGTGAAACACTGAAAGGCGGTTACCACATCAGGAGTGAAAATATTACCTCTTGCTGAGGACCATGAGAAAGTCCAATGAATGGAGTTTGATTTTATCTCTTCTTCATTTGTATATACTCCATTGAGCTGCTGCCACATTGGATCTGGCTTCTAGGGATGCTGCCAGCAGAGAGTAAAACCTTCCATGCCGCTACAATGAATGGTTATTGTTATTATTTAAGTAAGCAAAGGCATATAAATTTTTTTTGTTTATTGCTTACAAAGTATTCTTGCAAGTCAGTACTGGGAAATACGCTGTTGCAAAATGTTTATTAGAATAGGTAAACACGGTATGTATTGTGATAAATCAGCTCAGCTGAAACAGAGCAGCAGAGGGCAGTGTGATTAATCTGCTGAGAGTAAATCTCTGGCTATTCTTTCCATTCCTCGTTACCACAAGACAGGCAGCGAGGGGATGGTGCTATGCAACTGCAAAGATAGCTGAAGATCCAGGAAGGACAAGAGACAGCATTAGGGCCAAATAACTAAGCTGATATTCTGAAGTCACCACATGCACATTACTCTAAAATTCACGTTAACCTCAATCGCAGCCAATACAGAAGGAAAACTGAACAAGCCTGTCCCTAACGCCATGCCTGCAGTTTACCCTCAGCAATGCAACCCAACCAGCTGGAGCCAAGCCCTCCCTAGATGATGAAGGCTTTAGACTTGGAAGCATGTAACAGTATCAGGGCACAGAGTAAATCTAAATGCAAGTGAAAGAGCTGAAGAAAACAATCAAGAAGAGAACTGTTTTCCTTTTAAAATGTGTCAGGTTGTTAGGACCTACACTGACAGATGATGCATAAGAAGACACGACAAAGAACAGGAGGAAAATAATAATGGGGAACAGGGAAGAATTCATCCAGTGTAAGACACCTTCTCCCTCCACAAGGTAGTCTGTAGTTGCTTGATACAAGGTTTCATTATATTTTCTTTGAAACATCTCATATAATTTACTGATCTGATTTGCTATGACTGTTCTTATGACACAACACAGGAAGCTTTATGATGAGAAAATAGCAATAGAAATTGAATCTAATGACTTCTGGGGACTGAGGGACTTTGAAGTAGGATCAGAAAAAAATTACATGGGAGGAAGGGAAAAGAGAAGAAGAGAGGCCAGGAGTTACCATGAAAGGCATTAATATGGTATGCTATAATACATTATAAACAAATCAGCATAGCATCTGAGTTAATTAAAATTATTAAATTGAATATTCCACTAATTCAACTTCCTAGAATGATGGGGTTCTTGAAATAAAGAAATAAAAAGAGGACTGGAGTTGATTTTTTAAAAAACAGGTACTGATGACCAAACACTGATGCATTTGAACAGAGTTTGCTTGTTTTACAATTTCAGAAAATCAGGTGCTGATTTTATTACAAAAGGGCCCCACCCAAAGTACCACTTTGCATTGACATATACCTGGACCTTGTGAATAACTCCACAGTGTGACTGTTAGCATGGGCACTCATCTGGATAAAACTAGACATCTGAAACTGTACCAAAACCCGATCAGGACTAGGATCACAGTAAGTACCTAGAACTATTTTTTTACAGTAATACGGACATAAAAGCCACAGAATTTTAGGTAATACAGAAAAACGCACCAGTACCTTGTCCCCATTGCAAAGAACTTCCCAGGGAGAGTTCAGTATAACTGTCACGATCAACACCGAAAGGGATTTTATTTTGGTTGCGGATCTTGTTAGGAAAATGCATTATGAAAATAACTAGAGGCTGCCTAGGAATATTTAACACACTTAACTACTTTTTAAGTGTAATTGCTTCCAGAGTGTTAACTACATACACTCCTCTGCCAAGTGGTGAAAAGTTTGGCCAAAATCGATGGACAGGCACAATCCAAGGTATCGACCATGATGTACAGCCAGCTTAAAAGAAATTCTCAGCTTTGCAAAAGTAAAATTCTTGGATAAGAGAAATGTTGAAGCTTGCTACAACCCTACAAAAGCTCTTCAACTATATTTCACTAAATCATAATTCCCAGAAGTAGCACTTCAGAGAGAGTACTTTTAGGAGTGATATCACTCCATAAGCTCGAATGTTGGGGTTTTTTTTTCCTGACGCATTACTTGGCATGAAATGTTTCTAGGACTGATACTCAAGTACCTTAGTGAAAAAGATAGCGGTGGGCATAACTGAAGTACCTGTAGGCAATCTACTTGATGATTCACATGTTCTCATTAAGCCTTTCCTTCTCACCGTGAGTATGTACTAAAGCAGCAAGATCTTACAATATTGATTTTTTTTTTTGAAATCGTGTTAATGGAGCAAAAATTCAAATCAGAATAGTTGTCTCTCAGTGCAGTGCGTGCTAAGGAATTAACTAACATTATTATTCAGACAAAGGGCTCTTTTGCTTCCACGATCTTATTTCCTCTACACCAAAGGTCTATGTTCAACTAGAATATGTATATAAGGAGAAGAGATGATTCTCCTTTTGGCAAACGGTTTTGGTTCTGAAAACTGAAAAATATTCCCTGAACTAAAAAGCTGCATTATTACTATCTTTAAAAGTGGATCTTTTGGGCTGTGAGTGTTCAGAAACCAATTCTATAAACCAGAACATAAGTACTTTACCTGAAACATAAATAAGGCGGGTGTTGACAACCTATCCTTCCTCTCTAAACTGAGGTTCTTTATGCCTAGTTAAAAGGAGGGGTGAAAATCAATTTTATGATCAGTATTTGACATTTGTCCACAGCAAAGAGACACCATATGATTTGACAGTTGCCGATTCTGTGCTTAGGGCTGAAGAGATATAAAAAGGGGGGGATTTGTAGGTCAGAAATTAGTTCCCTTGCCACTGCTTCTGGAGAAGCTGGCAAAGCATATGGGCCTACTGAAATGTCTGTTCTGCACTTGGAGGCTGCAGTCAAATTCACATTCAGAGAGACACTTTCTTAGCTTAACCTAGTCTCTGTTTCAGTGCCCGGATTTTGTTCTTCTGTCATTTGGTCCCCATAAGTAAAGATCAATTAGCGAGTCTTTGGACAGACTGACAGCATTTTCCTCTGGCAGTCAAGCACTTCTGTGCTGAAACTGGACCACCTTCCCAAAGAAAATAAAGCATCAGAGATACCTTTGGCAGCAGAAATAAAAACTGCCACCCCCAAAAGGAAAAAAAACCTCTGTCCTAACAAGAACAAGCATGTTTGTAATTTAAAACGCATGCAATCAGTTTTTACCACCCTTTAACTGGGTTTAAAAATAGCTCTGTAAGTCTTTGTAGCCAACTACTGCAAACTCGAAGATATTATGCAACATTAATATATTAAACAGGAACCACCTTTCAAAACATAAAATCTTTACCAAGTGTACAAACATCCATACCCTGCCTGCCTCTCTTCATCCATCCACCTGAACAAGTTGTTAAAATTTCAGAGATGACTGCACATGGATCGAGTTGTTAAAATTTCAGAGATGACTGTACAGCCACCTTCTGCACGGTAATCGAGCAGCTTAAATCTGCAGCGTGCTCAACACCTTCAGCCTCCCCAAAAATCCTGCTCAAGAACCAGCGTGAATCGCCTTCCCCCATCAGCACGGACTCCACAACCAGCGGGTGTAACAGATGAGGAAGGTTTCAGCAGTGCGTGGTAAGCACCAGGTACAGATACAACCGGTTACTGGAGCAGGGGAAAATAGCCGTAACCTGTGAGTAATACACGCACGGAAAAGCACCTTAATAGCAACGTATTCTTGTATATCCACCCTCCAGATAACTGAATCACGCAGAATGGTAGGGGTTGGAAGGGACCTCTGGAGGTCCGCAAGGTTCTTTTGACTTAGGAAGCTCCTATGCCACAGGGCATCCCAGTGTGCGTGTTAATCAAGCGGCGTTCGGGGACCGCGGCGAGGGGGAGGACAGGGGTTTCAGGCGTTTTGGGAGAGCCGTCAAACTTTTCTGACAGCGGGGAGCCGGAGTTGACGGACACGGAGCTCCGGCAGCCCGGTCGCTCCCCCCCTCCGCCCTCTCCGAGCCGCGGGGCGAAGCCCTCCGCGCCCGGCCGGCCCCGCCGCCCGGCACCCCGCTCCCCGCCGCGGCCCCGGGCCGCCGGCCGAGCCCCGCCGCCCCCGCGGTACCTGCGCTGCCGCCGCGGCGGGCAGGGGGTTGTCCAGCAGCTCCATCTGCACCTCCTGCGCCGGGCTGGGAGGCGATTTGGACATGTCGCTCTGGACCATTGGCGAGGAGAGCGGGCGGCCGGGCACCGCGCCCCTCGGCGGGGCAGAGCCGCGCCGAGCCGCGCCGAGCCGCGCCGAGCCTAGGCGGGGCGGCGGGGCGCCCCTCAGCGCCCGGCCATGCCGGGGAGGGGGCGGCGGTGCGGGGCGGTGCGGCGCGGCCCTGCCTGCTGCCGGCGGGGAGCGCGGGGCGCAGCGCGGCGCCGGGGGACGGGGCACCGCGGTGGGAGGGCAGGGGGCGGTGCGTGGGGAAGAGGGAAAGTGACAACGAGCATCGCCCTCCCGGCAGCTACCGAGCGGCGGGGAGCGCGGGGCGGCGCCTGCCTCCCCGCCGGGCGCCGCGGGGCGGGCGGGGGCGCCGGGCTGCGCCGCCGCGCCGCGGGGGGGCGGGGGGGGGGGCAAGAAAGTTTGCGGGGGCTGGGGGGGCTGGGTGTGCGGGTCGGGGTCAGGCCGGGCCTTGTCCCGCCGCTCGGCCGGGCCGCGGGAGGGTGGGCCGGCCGGTGGGTGTGCGCTGGGGTGGGTCAGCCCCGGCGCGGCCCTGGCCGTGGCGGTGGCCGAGGGCGGGAGGGGTCGTTCCCGTCAGCCGCCCGTAAGTCACTTGCAAACGATGCTTCCCGCTCTTCAGGGAACTCCGTGGCTGGTGGGGCGCCGGTTCGCGGGCGCGGCGCGGGTGGGCGCCGTGGGAGAGGCGCGCCGCTGCCAGCGCCCCCCGCCCCGGAGGCCAGCGCCCCCCGCCCCGGAGGCCAGCGCCCCCCGCCCGGCCAGGTACGGGCGAGAGCTGGGGGCAGGGCGCACCCCTCCCTCAGCCCTGCCGCACGGCAACGCGTGTCGCAACCCGCATGGAAGCCCGAGTCGTGGGGTATGGCTGGGTTTGTGACCAAACCTGCGCTTTCCAAAGAGAAAGTTCCCTAGGTCTGTCTTGTCGGTACGGTTTCTTCCTGTACTACCTGGGAGCACGTATCAACGAGGGATGAATACTTCCCAGCCCGCAGGTGAGATGAAGCCCGCTGCCTAATTTTATCTAACCTATTGCAGCACAGTTTGAAGCGTGTTACCAGGTACCCCACAGGAGGCTTTTGAAAGACCTGTTCAAAACCTGACCCCGCAAAATCACCTTCCATCCTGAGATGATCTATTGTTCATTTCTCAGAAACGAAACCCAACTTTTAGACTGTCCCAAAAGAGACTAAACCCTCTGACCACATAAGCACATAATGGACTGCTACTTGTAGTCAAAGATTTTGTAGAGGACAGCTTGTTACCTCTTGCCATCATCTTTGGATTGGACCTAGCTGCGCTCCAAGCAGCACGAGAGCGAACCTGGTGTGATTGTTTGTGAAACCTCTTATCAGTTGGTTGTAAGCGGTGAAAAAGCAGTACAGAAGCTCTGAGAGGCCTAACGTCATATAATTAAAAACACAACCATTACTAAGAGCATTATAATAGCCACGTGCAGGAAGAGAAGCCAGAGAACAAAAAACAGCACAAAAGCCAGTTCAGCTTCAAGAAGTACTTTCAAGGTTTCTTCCAGTTGTGTGGTTGATTTATCTCATTTTTAAAATAATGGTTAATAAATTTCCTCTCTGAATTAGCTTACCCTTACGGATTTTCTGATATGAATAGCAAAAATATCCTGCAGGAATTACCTGGTTTTTGTGAAGGAATTGGCTTTCCCTGCAAGTTGAAGTGCTCCAAGGTTTGAAGGAGCTTGAGAACTTTCACTTGTCTAAGAAGTTTCACATTTCATTTTGAAAACCTATTATAGTATTTCTCAAAAATAATTTGCAGAATTTTATCTAAATTGTTGTCTACGGCAAAACAGAACCTTAATTGTAAGTGAAAAAAAAAGTCATTTATGTGCTTACCCTTCATTCAAACTGTTCAATAGAGATGCTGAATAATCTTGAACCTATAAAGGTGCTGGAGCCCAGACTGCTTTCACGTATTCTCTTACTGGCTATAACCAGAAAGATATTTTCTCTTTACACATTTGTTGGGAAGAATGCATACTTCACCATCTAATATAGGCCTTGAAGCAGTTACTTCTTTGTCACTTCCAAATTACATTGTTTTCATGGAATTACTTTTTGTGACCATCATAATAGTTAAGGAAGGATTAATTCTTTAATTATATTTAATATAATTTTTATATACTATATGTGATGCAATTCATAATTGATAAAATGATCATAAAGATTTTTAAAATAACCTAAACACACTATTCCTGTTAATGATTGCGAAGTGGGGTGTTGTTATCAAAAGACATAGGCTTTGTCTTCTAACAACTTTATAGCTTTGGAATCATTTATCCTTCTGTTTCAAATTATTCTCTGTAAAAGGCACTTGATGCACCCTGATACAATTTACTTGGTAAATTTTCAGGCATCCGTCAGAGATCGCCTGTTCTGTCTCATGCAGAGAAGGCAGCGGAAGTTATTTAATCATGTAACAGTGGTCCTTCCTATTGCCCCCTGAATTTTTCACTTTGTAAAGAGTATATAAATAACATAATATTTTTTTTTTCGAGTATACCATTCTTCTTTAAGTGTAGTAGAGACCATTTTGGAAGCATTACAGTTTCTAAAACCATAAATTGTGTATCTGTGTTGAAAGGGTATTTCTACTCCCTCATAAATTACAGCTTGAATATATCAAACGAAGGTCATTTTTTGTTTGCTAAGTCTTATATCTTTTATGATTACTTTGTCATCTTTTCTTCCCGTCATAAAAAGATAAAGGTAATGATTTTGCTTGTTTATATACACATGTAAAAGGGCTGTAGAAAGCAGGGACTCAGGAACAAATTTTTTAAGGCACGAATAAACAAAAGGGAACTCACTGACTTTAAAAAAACCCAGTTAAATATAAATAGTTGTGTTGTACAGTTTTCCCTAAAAAATACCCACAACAACTTCACACACACACGCAAATCACCTCCAAATTTCTAGAAAGTTTATTTCATTTTTCTTCCTGAGAAAAAATATTCTACCTAGCTGTTCTTTAGTAGCAATTTTCATTCATTTCCTTGACGTAGTGAGTGGCTAGAAGATTAGCCTAGAAAAATAAGTATCTTTCTCTGTTTCACTCCTTTTGTTTGACAGTTGAACTGAGTTCTCTAACCTTGAAATGTGCAGTGAAAATCCTTCAGCTGAACACATAAGCGTGCAGTCATCCCTCTGAATGCTGTTTTTGGCCACATCTGCCCAGGATAAGGGTCAATGTGTAAAAACAATATGCAGAGATTCCAAATTGCTTGTTCTTTCTCAAGGGGAAAACAACCTGCTGTGCCTAACCACTTCTCAGCAGAAAACCACTCTGCTGCAATTTTTTACGTTTTTATCTGCAATGGAGAGGTGTTGTGCATGCTTATTTGGATTTTTCTAAACTTGCAAATGTTAGAAGACCAGAAGAAAAGATAAGCTGTTTGGTTTGTTTGTTTGTTTGTTTAAAACAAACAACCTCAAAACCTTAGGCTGACAAGGAATATAACCTGATTTGGCTGCCAAAAAAATAGCTTTTTATATTGTATGAGAGATTAGATATTCTTTTAGAGCATGGAGCACTGTATTACTTTGCATGTTGAATTGTCCTTTACCACCAATATCAGAATGTGGTGTCAGCACCATGCCCTAACCTTTGCACACATGTCAGTGAGTACAGGATTGATTTAGTCTATAACCGTCACCTGAACGTGCAGAAATAGGCCTGGGATGGTTGCTTGATATTTGTGTAAATGCAGCTAGAAGGTAATAACCTAGGCTCAAGAGAAATCATTAAAAACTCACGTAAATATAGGCTGGTGAGCTTACAATGACTCTTATGAAACTACTAAAATGCTTCTAATTGAGCATATGTTTAAAGCTCGGGTACAGCAAATTTCTTTAGGAATATCAGTTAAAAAGAAGCGCTGGCCATCTATTACTCTGTGCTACCTTCTGCTTAAAATACATGGTAGCTAGAAATTCAATATTGTGAAAACAAGAATTCACTTGGTTACCTGGATTTAATATCCTGGAACAGACATAGTTCATCTTCTTCTCCAGGGATAAACTGGGAGCTGGCTGTCACAAGTGCAAACTAAAGAGATTCCTCTTATTATTGTACTTTATCTTTCACACGACAAGTCTGAACAAAACCACTCCAGACAGGCTCACTTATGAATCTATTATCAGTCTGTATCAGAGCACAACACTGCCTGGCTGGATTTAATGAACTGATCCGTTCTTCCAGCTCATGATTATGCTTTATTCCGTAGAATGTAGGTGCCATGCAGAAAAACCTTGACTGATATTGTTACGATATATTTGGGGGAGGACAGGATTGGAAGGAGCAAAGTTTCTACATGATGGAAGATACGAGCAAGATACAAACACTGGCAAAAATGCTCCTAATAGGCAGGAAGGCTTGCAATACTTGCAAAAGCCACAACACCTACTAAGCACATATTTTCATCCCTTTGCAAAACGTGACCAAAAAAGGCACGCTCCTGCTCGCAAGCTGTTCACTTTGCGAGAGGCGATTTTGTTGTCGATGGCTTGTAAACAAAGCTCATGTTTGATTAAGCACTTCTGCACAAGTTGCTGGTTTCAGTTGATATTTTCTTTCTTTTTTCTTTGCCCTCCTGTCATAACCGAGACCACATATCCTCTTTTGTATCCCCAGTCCTTACCAACTATGGCGTTCCTATTTATAGCGTTATTGCCTTATTATTAAATACTTGAATCACAAGAGCACAAAAAGGCTTTACAGCACTCTCACCCACAAATATGCTCAGCCCATGTGAGTTACTGACATGAGAGACAGCTTTTAGTAGACCGTGCGGCCTGTGTCTAAGGATGGCATCCGAGCTCTCCTCAGCTCCTTCAGGTTGGCCTTTCCTCTACCCTTCATTAAGCTCTGTGCTCAGCTTGGGCTTTTCTGCTTCAGAGAAGACATTTTTTTCTTTCACCCAACAGTCACTTATTTGTGGCACCAAAGAAAAACTTCATTCACAATAAATGGTGTAAGAAAAGACAATGACAACCTCTAATCTGTGTGAGGATTGCAAAACCATCAACGTGGTTGACAGTTAACTCGTCATTACCAAGGTTGTTGGCAGAGTTAATACGCCTAAGAGTTTACAGATTCTGTGCCAATTTATACATGCACAGATCTGAAGCGCAGATCGCTGATGGCACAGCTCCATGTTACCATCAAGTCGATTTTAACAGCAAGTATTTGCCAGAAGTCATTTCCCTCCCTCCTCGCCTTGGCTGCGCTAACCTGATCCTCCATCGCACACCACTTGTGCTTCTCTGAGCACGAGGGACTCCATTCAAGAATTAAAAGCAAAATGTAGCAGAAAAACAATTACCTTTCCATAGGGTTAATTCTCTGCTGCTTTATCTCCATGAGCCATCTTACCATGAAGTCCGGTAAGTACAACTGCCAGGGTGAAAGGGGAAGGGGCGGACAACAGGAATACGTAGCTTAGAGCAGGGTTGCAGGAATTCCTTCCTGGCAGCACACCAGCCCTTAGAGCAGCTTAGCTATAAATATCAAACTGCAGCCACGGTCAGTTTTTAAAACATTACTGCAGAATAATGTCGGTTTGGCTTCTGAAAAGTAATTTTTGGTAAGTACTTTGAATTTATGCAGCAAAAGGAGGGTGAGGGAAGACAAGTCTCAAGCTTTTGTTTGTTCCTCCTTTTTCTCCCTTACTGCTAAGTCTCTTTTACTCAACTGCCCCCAATCTTTTCCAAAATTGAAGTTCTCATTTTGTGAGAAAGCAATTTTCAATAAAGCCTTAGCAGCCTTCAAGCTTCATACGAAAAATGATACTGAAGAATAGGATATCAGCAGTCACATTAATATGGTGATGTAAATTCTGTATTAGCCACAGTTAATTGCCATCAGAACCATTTATCTATTTCCAAGGTAAAATTTTGAGAGAAACATTTGTCCACCTAAAACCTGAAACCTGAAACGGTGCATAAGGTTTCACCATCTTCCCCCCCTCCGATTCTGTGCTGCCCTGCATTTTATTAAGACAACTGTCCTCGAAGTGTCCTTTGAAAACCTAAGAACCAAATTTGTTCTGAGATTATAGCTTTTTGTTGTAACATTGCGACGGTATCCCATATGACTTCTGTAGAAAAAAATGCCAGAAGCCTAATAGCAACATTTTGTTCCTAGTCGTGTGCAAAGAAGAAAACTGTGGCAAGCATCTATCAGATTTACTCTACATTTTGTAGCTAAATATGTGCTAGTATTATTTTGAAACCATGTATTTTAAAATACACTCTCAAGTACTTTCTATAACATGTTTCTCAAATCTGGATAGTTTCTTTATTGCATTAGATGCTAAGAAAACAAATTTCTCTTCAATTTTGCCCTGGTCTATTTTGTAGGAAAAATAGCTTGAAATAGACACGATGCCATTTTCACATGGTGGAATTACACTGGTGAAAATAATAAGAAAGGATCAACTTTAAAAATGATGTATCTATTAAAAACTAACAGCTAATGTATTGGCGTCCAAGCCTGTCACACCCAGGACTTTAAAAATGAAACAATGCTCTACCACCCCTGCTGGGTAGCACAGGAGCTGCTGCTCCTGGTGAAAGCCATGGTAAGACATGGCCACATCCACTCTTGGATTAGTTTCCTGAATGGATATTTCTGAAAAAGGCAGCAAAGAACAATAATGACCAAGCATTGTGCTTCCAAGGAGGGAATGTCAGGCCATCAATGATCTCACAAAGCATTTGATGAAAAAATGAACCTTTAATTTTACTTAACACAATCCCTTAATAGGAAATCTGAACAGGACTTGCTTTTCCTTATGCCCTTTATGAAATCCTCTGGTCACTGAAGACGTGTTAGTGACAGACTGAATCAACTTCAGTGTGCCATCCAAAGTCCACCCAGGTGAATTCAATAGGCAGAGGCAGCTCCATGGCAACAAATGCTAAAGAAGCAGCCTGTTAGCCAGAGCCCTAATTCTACAAAGAGAGAGATGTGGAGCATTTTTGCTTTTATTCTAGCACAACAGGAAGAAAAATACATTTTGGATAGTGATAATGAGCAAAGCCTTAAAAAATTTCCGCCTCAAGAATGGAAGCAGATCGTCTTCGGTAATTAGTAATTTTTCTCTACATTTAACGATTTTTCCTGAGAACAAAATAAATTCAGGGTAAGATTTTACTGCCTTTGTTTGGGCAATATTCAAATAAATTTCACCCAGTTGTTTTGTTTCTTTTTGTTTTTTAAATGTGCTCAGTATGCATCTGTTTATTCACTCGCAGCTCATGAGGTCCTGAACTAGGAGTTACTGTAATAAGAATATTGAAGCCATTTTTTTGCTAGACTAGTGTCTGTGGACTGTTTCTGTGCAAAGAGTCAATGAAGACAGAAAAATTATTTCTGAGTGTCATATTAACCAATACCAACATTAAAAAATAAACTATAAAATAAGATACATCTTAATTTTTTAATGTTGATACTCAGATTACCATACCACAAAAATAAATGTCTTCTAAATCTGTTGTTGCACCTTTCACAGTAACATATATTAATCTACATTTTCCCCATGACTGAATCACTGTAGAGCTCATAAAAGTGGAGAAACTCCATCCTCAAAGTCTCTTATTTTCTTCTAACCATGTGGTTTCAGTGAGATGGATATATTCAGGCCTCCAAAACAACTAGTCAGAGACAATTTTAAAGTAAAGCTTGCTTAAGTGATGCTTGACATTGATATTATGTTAAATTAACTTTGTTTTAGAGTTACATAAAGATATATGTGAAGGTCGTTGAAGTGATATGGTATTTTCCAAATTAATCTTTAATCTTGTTGGCTTCCTAGCTGAGCTATCTCTCAGTAGGATCACCTGTTCATTTGCTGCCATCCAGATTTGGCTAGAGAAATGGGGGGACAATTTAGTCATGTTCTAGTGGCTAAGAAAAGTAAATTTGGATGCAACCATGAAGGCCAGCCCTCACTACTAGTCCTACTGACTGTAGTGCAATTTTTCATGCCCACCTGAAGACTGAAGCATCAAGAAAGAGAACAATTCACATTCCTCTATTACTTAAGCCCTAGTTTTCCTAGATTTGTGAATGAGCTGTGTATAAAGATATAAAAAGGCATCCTGCAAATCATTCGTGGAAGTAGCTTCATTAGCATCATAGAACCTTTCATAAGTTACAAAGTGCTCTACACCAGATTTTAACTGGATGCCACAATCCCAAACAATAAGTTTTCTTTTGTGTTGGATATATTTTAGTATGACTTACAAACACTGACATAATTCTTACTTCATGCAAGTATTCCAAAGCACTTTATACAAACAAATTCAATATTTACTGCAGTAAATATTTTATCTTCCAAATGCTCATCTACTATTCAACACATCATGAAAAACATGTTTTCGTTTCTATGAGCTGGCACAAAACATTTAGAACAGATCAAACACACATGAAAAAAGCCAAGAGTGGGTATTAGAGTAAGTCTCCTAACAACAGAATAATACATTGGTGAATGGCTATTTGCATAAGTACTATGGCCAATGTGTGAATCTCATGATTAACTGCTCAGGGATTTGCAGTTGGTCCACTGTGAGGTTGTTTTCTTTAAGAAAAATCTCTACTGCATGCTTTTACCAAAAACAATACTGTTTTATTCAATTTTGCTATATATGTCACCCAGCATAAAGAAAACAATGACAGTAAACACAGTGAGATAGTCAGGACTGAAATTTTAGCTGTTTGCAGCCAAACTATTGTTCATGAATCAACTCCTGAACTCCTGCTGTTTCAAATCCAGTATGCTAATTTAAAACAAGATTAATTCTTGGTTCTCACTCGTATGTTGAGTGCAATAGTTCTTCAACCAGTAAAATAGCCTTGTGGCCATCCTTTTCACTGGGGCAACAATGTCCTAAAATAGCAAAGTGGCCAGCTGAGGGTGGTCACCAATTCAGCGATTCCAACTTCATTTGCTGTGTAGTTCCTTCTGCAAGAAGTATTAGTTTGACTGCAGTGTTTGTTCAGCCATCACTGTAAACTAAAAGGGCTTTTGCTAGGAACTTTTGCCAGTGTAAGTATACCAGACAACCTTTCTTTTTGTTGTTGTTGTTTTTGTTTTTATTTAAGCAAGGTTAAAGTTGTAATAAGGGCTTTTATGTGCCTTTCTTGCCAATTAGCAATGCAAACAGAGTGCAAACCAAAGTATCAGGCAGAACACGATCATGTAGAAGGTAGAAATTTCACATATATCCTTTTTGCTCTGAGAGATCAGGAACAGAAGATTAGGTGCTGCTCATAAGTGCTCCTCATAAAGTGCTGGTGTCAAAACACATGCTGCTCCACACTGCTCCCTCAGTTCACTACATAGCTGAGTCTCTGCTGTTTTTCTTGGATTGCACATATGCTGTTGTGCAATAACAGTCTATAAACTCTGTTTAATTAGCATTCATGTTGCTGTTTGCAGCTGCAATAAAAGTTTATTTACCACAATCTAGTATAGTGTTTATATATTATCTCTTCATTTCCATAGCTAAATTCTGTATGTTGCAAGAAAATTCACCAATTTCTACATTTGCTACCATGCTTCAACTAGAAAAGGAAAACCAATTTCAAAATAGGTGTCTTTCATGCACAAGTTTGTGTTCCAGTACATTTAATGCTCTCATTATTCTGAATATCTGTTAGAACGAGTAATTTTTCTAATTGTCTCACACTGTATAATTTAAATGCAATCTTTTTTTCAAACATTTTTATTTATGGTTGCTTGCACAGAAAGAAACCTTCCACAGATCTCAAATGTTGATTAGAAATAATAGTATAATAAGCCAGTGAAATTATAACTTACAGATCAGGAAACCAAAGTACAGAACTGTTAAATGTTTCCAAGGTGAGACTATTCTGGTATTTTAACTAAAATAGGCATTGGTAAATTAAAATGTCCTTAAGAATGGGAATCAAATCTCAGGATTTTCCCATCTTCTTGGGATATTCAATCATTAGATTAAAAACTAATGTTCACTCTTCCCCTCATTCCTACTTCCAAGAAGCCTTGTTTTCAGAATAGACCATGCACAATGGTTACAGGACCCTCCTGACAGATAAATAATGTGTATCTACACATCCTTATAGGTGTTTCTTAGGGAGAAGAGTTACCTAGACTTTGGTTACAGGTGCAAGTCTAAAAAGAAATATGGTGTCCATTGAGTTGAGTGCCTCTGAGATCACTTGGCACCCCAGGAGGACTTTTCAAGTTTGCTTGTTACTACCATGGAACCTCAATTTAGATCACATTTTATGAGATTAATCCCATTTTTAGATCAGACTTTGTATTTTAGAAGTAGCTTAAATTTCAGAGACACTACACAACATCTTTTAGAGGAAATCCTATCTGATTGTCAAATCAAACAAAAAGAAAATCCAACTCAAAACAGAAAAAAATGACAAAAAGTATTGAAAACACAAATGGTAAACAAATTTGATGTTACATGTCCCTTTGTGGTTTTTGGCTAATAAAACAGATATTAGATTAGAAACCAAAATATCCTTAAAAACAGAAACCAAAACTCTTTCAGCACAGCTTCTCTACATCCGATTTGCCTATGCATATACATATTTTTACTTATGAGCATGACAAATACTAAAAAGATAGATTGCTTGTAAATGTAATATATGAGTACAAAAAGCTATAAATGTAAAATGTTTGAAAAATAATTCCTTTTCCAAAAATAATTCTTAAAAAAATAGACTTTGTCCAGGAGGTAAGATGATATATTGCAACCCATCAGTGCAAAGGAACATACAGTATTCGCTAACATTTCCACATCCTCTTCACTAATGATATGCTTCAGTAAGGAAAGTACCTGAGAACAAACCTAGGTAACAGATACAATATTATGGAAGGGTGGTTTGATTAGATTTTCAGAGCTCAGAGAGGTAGAAGTAGCACTGCATCACATGCAAAGTTAATGATCAGATTGGGAGCCATATGCAACAAGTGTATAGAATATTATTACAAAAACAAATAAAAAAATGTCCCTACCCCAACTAAAACCCAGTCTTGACTGCCCAACTTTATTGTCAAAAACATATAGTAAACCCCACTTGTGACCACTAGTCTAGGTTGAGCTGTCTGTGATCCCCGGCCAAGTTTGCTGAAAAAAAGAGAAAACAATAAAAAGAAAGAAAATTGCCAGTAGATTAAAAATAATAAAGGCCTGCAAGACTTGAAAAGTGAAAGCACAGACAGTGTTATTTGATGAAAAGCTACTGTTTTCTATAGAGTATAAAATCTTTTCCAAAGAGTTTTATTTTTTACTTAGCCATCCAGGCTAGCAATAGGAAAATCACATTAATGCGTGAACCAATCCCAGCCTGACAGGCTGTGGAGTCTACCAAGTTGTCTCATTTCAGTGGTGTTGGAGCAGTACTGTAAGTCTGCTGAAAGTGTGAAGCCCTGAGGCTGTGCTGCCGCAGCAGTACAATCAGCACCCTTCATTGTTCTTTAGGTTTTCGGACAAGGACCACATGACCTTTGAAACTTCTTAGTATCTTTGTAAGAAATTACACTTCTCCATGGGACCTATGATTAACAAGTATCAACCTTGTCAAGAGGCATTTTCATGATCTCTATATCAACTTACATTGCTTTCTGTAAAAATACTCCAAGTTGTAATTAATATTATGAACAAATTACCTCTGCAGATAGATTGCATCTTTGCTTTTCTAGAAAAAAACACATGAATTGTTAAATATTTGTCAGTCAGTGGCTTTGCTGAGAGTGAATTGCTGCAAATTGGAAATCCAAATTATTTCATCAGCTTCTTCCCTGCTTCAAAATGATTTTGAAACACCACTGCTGATCCACAAAGATTTATGAAGCCAAGGGTAAATGAAAGCCTGCTGTGGAACAACAACTGTTCTGTGACAACACAGTTTAGCAAAGTGTATAAAGGTGTCTCATGGCACAGCCCTGGGCAGCCAGAAGTCTGTACTGCAAATGGCCAAAGTGAGCTGGCACAGACAACAGGAAAGCAGTGGGGTTCAGCGAGAGCTGTAAATTCAGCCTGAGCAAGCTGGTAGTACTCAGGTAGCTGGCATGTACCACACTCTGTCCAGCTGCAAGTATGCTGCTTCTGCGCTGGCCAGCTATTTTAAAACCAGCTCTGATCTATGGCTGCAGCCTGTGTGATCCTTGGCCGTAGTGGATAAATGCTGAAACTCACAGGTAAGCTAAGCACAGGGCTCGCAGCGCACCTTTAACGTTCCTGGTGTTTACTTTCTTTATTGCTTTAGAGGGGAGATGGTTTAACTGAAGATTGCCCCATGTGACTGGCTATGACTACATACATGGAAACTATGAGGCCAAAATGCCCTAAGGTAAACACAGCAGGGCTTCATGAATGCGAAGTGATGCTTGGCTACTCTCTGGATACTGTGAGTGAGTCTCACATGCAACGTCTGTTACCACTAATCCTCATACATTTAGAGTAAAGGCAGATTAGACTCCTGTGGTGGTGCTTTCCAGATTGCACTATAATCAAGAGAAAACATACAGACTTCTCATATTTCCTGTAACCTAAAAATGTGTGCAGTAAAATCAGTTCACGCAAAAAGCCATGTAACTGCAGCCCTTGAAGCCCTCCAGGAAATAGTATGCAGTGCCAAAAAGGCAACTACCACATATACCACAAAGCAAGGACATCTGGACTGACTGGACTGATGATAACGTTCCTGGAACATCTGGTAATTAATCTTGGTTTGGAAGGATTTTAAAATGTTGGCTTATATGACTACTTCCCTTTCACTCTAGTAAGTACGTATGCACCAAGAGACCTTTGCTTCTACAGCTCCTTAGTTGCTTCTCCAGAAGTTGAGAAGAAAAACTGTTTTGGAGCTATAGATCCTGCTTAGAAAAAGGTCAAAATGTCAGAAAGCTACACTGTCCTGATAGGTAATTTGGAAAAAGCTTTAGCACTGAGAGGAGCAGAATAAAAAACCAAGGTTCATTGACACAGATTAAGTATTATTCACCATTTCAGGGTTAGAAATTTATCTGATGGCTGCTTATACATACTCACCAGGTTGGGATATGGAGTACCAACCAATCAAATATCTGTGATTTTTGAAACATTGATTCAATAGCCATTGAAGCCATCATACATAATGGAAACACAATTTGTTGCCTAATAAATCTAATCACTTTCTCAAGGCTAAAATTCCTCAGTCTGGTGTCTGTTGGCTTCTACCCTTTCACCAAGGCAGCAGCTGCTCTGTTGCTCCATGTTGTTCCATGCCCTTTTGTGTTCTGGTACTTATTCTGACTTTAACTTGTGTTTTCAAATCACTTCTACCTGGGGACTTTCTTACTAGAGCCTTAAAGAACTTGCACCATGGTTATTTTAAGCATATATGGATTGTAGCAGTCATGGAAGCTTCTCAGATTAACAGTGATTCTGTGAACACACTTCTAACAGCATTAGTCTCATGTGCAAGAATGCTGCCAGTAAAAACTCTATGTATGACAGTATTTCCAAAAATAACATTTCACCAACGTTACCTGAGAGACTTGTAAACTTCATGCCCGTGTTACCACCAGTGTGATGGACAATCACGTCATGCTGTAGCAGGTCTAGGCATAACCTTTTGAAAAGGAGGTATTTTATTTCAGCTCCATAAATGTAAATCAAGTCTAATAAAGGATATCTTATCAAGCAGGTCAATATATAAAAAAAAAATATAAAAAATCTGTGACATCGTCTGTCCTACACCTTTACCAGTAGGCCAGCTGAATAACAACCAGTTGGGATAACTTATATATTATTTGACTGAGCTACTCCTATAGGGGAACTCTGAATTGAGGCAGACCCCATGCTACCTCTAGCTACTTTAATAATCATTTAAAACAATCAATTATTCTTGACAAAATTCTTCTTGTATATTTTATATGGGTTAACTCCTTTGGAACTATTATCATGAATCTTTAAGAGAAAAGCAAAACATTAATAATGTAAATATGCACTCTGATTTATAAACAGTCATCTCCTTTACAGTTTCAAGCTACTGTAGAATGCATGCTTTAAATCTATGCTAGCATCGTAATTGCCTTTAAAGTGATGAGTCACTTGGATTTGAGCTAAGACAGCTCAGTTTGTATAGCTGCCTGCTGGGGTAAAGAGATGGGATACAGACACAAGCCACCTTGTGCCCCTGAGATTTTTTTCAGGAACAGTTTTTAAGTGGTCTTGTCACATTTCATATTAGCATGAGTGCAAGAAGGGTTGTTGAAATTAGGTCGGGTTCTCCGAGCATTGCCAGATAAGTCACTCCAGAGAGGAGATCAGATTTTTCTGGTTTGATTGTTCCAGTGCTCTGGGCTTGTATCAAGTATTAAAACAGCTGGTTTATTGCAGTTCTCTAAATTCGCTAGAACTATTGTTCTTCAGAGAATTTGTAACACTGACAGCTATTAGATAGTCCTTTCCGCATAGTTGCCTGAAAACCAGGTTGGAATAGCGAGTGTATGTCTCTTCCCTATCAGGATGCAATAACATCATGCTGTAATAATAAAGAAACAAAATTTGGTTCACAGTCAACAAACCTGAGTGACCCGTTTACCTAATTCCCATCCTGACACAACTCCTCTGTACCATCACAACCAGTTGAAATTTGAAGCCTGGGGAAATAATACAGCAGTGCACTACCTAGCTCTAAATCCATGGCTCTCACCCTGATACTCTCTTACCCTAGGGCTGATGAAGAAAGCGGGAAACACTACAGCTACATTTACTGTCATCTTTTCCATTTCTCAGTAGTAACTCCATGTGAATGCAACTTAGCTTACTTTGGTTGTGATCCTCTTAGACAAACATACAAACAAATAAATAAAATCTCACTTCACGATTTTGTACCAGCCTCTATTTGAAATACTCAAACCCTTAAAATGAGATCTATTCAGATAGATATTACTATTTCCTTACAAAGTATCCTCACTGAAGAGACCTGAAATATCCACCTAAGCTTCTGAACTTCTGTAAAATCTTGGGTAGAAAAGGCGTTCACAGGATAATAACCTGTTTTCCACAGCAGCTTCCAAATTTTATCTTCCATTACGTTAAAAGCCTCAGACAATTTGATCCTTCTAGGAATTCCCAAATGAAAAGCACAAATACAGTTAAAAGAAAAGAATGTTTTAAAATGAGAAAAGCTAAATATTACTTCAACATTTTTGAAGGTTTAAAGCCTTTTTCTCATTTGGTCTTGGCACAGTGCTTTATATAAAACAACAAATGTAAATATTTATTGCAAAGCCTGGTTTTGTATATCCAAAAATTTTAAGGATGACAGCCAAATGTCTTGTCAATTCACTGGAAGAGCCCAAATAGAAACAGCCCTTCTTTGTTGTGATACCCAGTGCATAATAACGGAGTAAAGTCTCCTGCCAGAAAATAGCTATTAATTTTCTTTTCTACTATCTTGGATCTGGCCCACACCATAAATATGTGGTTAGTATGAAGTATAGAGTATTCCTAAGAATGCATTTACCATCACTGTCATTATCTCCAGATTTTCTTCAGATCATAAATGTGTTCTGAAGGCAAATATGCAATATACAGGTAGGGATCACGTCACTAAAAATGTTAGTGTTTTCATATGATCTATGATATCAACTGTTATTTGCTATCATTTTATGAGAAATATGTATCTGACCCAGAAAAAATTACAGCATTTAGAAAAAAGAGACTAGTTTCTCTAGAGAAGCCATATCATTGACTTATGTTTTAAATTTTTTTATAACAAAAAGATGTCAAGAAACAATATCTAAAAAATTCCATGGTGAAATCGGACTGCATTACAAACCAATGAGATTATAATGTATTTTATGGTAAACCCACAAACCTGTGTCATGAAAAGGATAGGAGTTAAACTTAAGGAAATATAATTTTAAAGATTTCATATTAAATAAATCCCTTTATATATTTATTTGGGATTAAATATTATTGAAACATAGCATTCCTCGGCTGAATTGGAGTTGCTTGCAATTCCATAGCTGTTTAGAGCACAAGAAAGAGATTGTCTTTCATTTTACCACAGTAAAATACGAGTCATAAGGTGAATAAAAGGGCTTTTCCAGGAGTAACTGAATATTGAGCATTTTGGAAAACAGTCAACAGGAGTAAATGTTGCTCCAAAAAACCCACTGAATATCCTTCACTTGTAGCACCTTTGTAAAGTGCTAACTAGTTGTAGTCACCTGATAAACCTTTGAGAAAGCATGTGATCAAAGTACTAAAAGTACTTGAAACAGCACAAAAGTGTATGTTTGTGACCTTCCAAAGAACTTATTTCACTGTTAAAGAAATGAATTAATTTATATTTTCTACAGAGGACATGTTGGGCAGGTAACTACATTTACAGCTATAAATACTGCTAACTTTTTGATAGCAAGAATAAGCGATCCCATTTTTGTTGTGGAAGGATAAATATATGAACTGACCGCTACACTTAGAAAGAGGAAATGTTTTCTCTTTGTCTTTTTAAATTATGTAATCTTTTCATTAGTCTCATAAAGCAAAACATCTTTTTCTTTTCCTGCCTGTAAAATTATTAAGTTAACTAGAGGTATACAACTCAGCTGAGAAGGTGCGAGACTAACAGCAGTTCAAAAAGCAAAAGCAAGCTAACCTTGTCTTTGCTCCTCAGTCTACAAAACACAAACACTTACAGCATCAATACAGCACAAATCTTCACCAGAGGGTTGGCAAAAACTTGATCTTGCTACTATATTTTAGATAGTAAGTCCGCTTTAAACTTTAGTCAGACTAGATGTGCCCAATTTGATATTTTAAAAAATTTTATTTGAATTTTGAATTTGAATTTTGAGACTTGGAGTGCTGGTTTGGATATTGTCATATTTGGATAGTGTTGTAGAAGCTTGACGTGCTTTTAAACAAACTTTTCTGAGTAGGAAGGCAGTACCTTGGAGTTGCTTGTTGAAACTCAAACTGCTGTTAAAGCTTTGAACGTCAGGGTGAACTGCATCCTACAGAGATTCTTTTAGCTTACTTTTCAGAGCATGTAAAAGCTGTATGATCAAACAACCTATTGATCAATTTGTGCCCTGCTTTCTCTCTCAACTGAATTTGCCCAAGTTAGTGATAAGTAAGTTGTAACAATCCTTATGGGAAGACTAGACTAGATGGAGGAGCATTACCCCAGTGATTGCCCTCACAGAGAAGAGTAGGCCAAACCTAGCTGTTACAACATGGGCTGAAGAAGCCAGTGGGCCAAAACCTGATGACCCTTTTCTCTCTCACCTCGTGGAGGTAAGAGAGTCATCATGTATTCAGGAGACAAAGAAGGTATTGCTTGCGGGAGAACCATTTTCTTAAGTACAGTGTGCCTTGTTTAACACCTTCTAGTCTTCTCATGTCCCATATTTAACCTGATTACTGTTTATCTTCCGTTCTGATGAAACACTAAATGAGGCAAAAATCCTGCTTTCATTCTACCCACAAATGTCTGCGGTTTTCTGAAGGAATCACAGTTCTGCATATTATCCATTTCTACTACAGCAGTTCTCTTAGGTAGGTACAGATCTTGCTTATATTTGCACCCTCGAGGACACCAGAGGAGCCCTAAAGTCTGTCAGCTGGTATTTGTGTTAAAACGATCCCTTTACACCCCTGTAGGGGTGCAGAATTTTTTTTGTAAGATGAATTTCTATGGCTTCACTCAGGAGTTAGGCCTGGAACTGCTATAGAAATGAAGCAGGAGCTCTGAAAACTATTCTAATCAAAGGGTCTGTGATTTATAAAATTTGTATTAAATTAAATTATACAACTAAAATGCATTGAGATCACCTTTGAGATACATTTGTTTCATTATTGTAGTGTTTGTCTTTAATTTATCCTGGTTTCTCTCAAGGCAATCTCTGAAATGGAAGGGACTATTGCTTTAACTGAGGACGCATTCACTCAGATAAAGAAACATCTTAGTAACTTGGCATTTTAAAGCTTATGTTTCAGAGCTATGAACAACTTTGGAAAGACAAGAAGTGCTATCCAAATAGAAAATTTTATCTGATGGGCACATTTTGGGATTAACAACAGCATGGAAAGCTCCTAGTACAGTCAGAACTGTGCAGTGCAGGAAACTGAAGTTTACTGATAGCAGTTAAACTGATAACTTATTAAAAGAAGATGTTATTCTTTGAATTTCAGATTTCCAAACAAGCTTATTAATGAACCGGTGTTTGGGTACTCCACATATTCACCTGGCTTTGGCAGAAATGGAGATGGCTAGAGATGATAGGTAGTAAGTAGAGTTTGCAGTTTTTATTTTTGTTTTTCAGAAATGCTTACTTGCTTATTAAACATAAAACTCTGTAGCTCTAATACTCATTATACAGCATAAACTGTACTAATTTGCAGAGATGTGGACTGGCTGGGAGTGTTAGGCAGGATGAAATGACTGCAGTATCTGTCTCATCTCTCCTCCCTCCTCTAGAGTCTGTAGCAGTAGTTTGACAGTGAGTATGGTACACTGTGGGGCTGTAAGGCTGTATGGAAAGGACAAAGTCAGGGTAAAGTTGCTATATGTCATATCCTTGGGCCAAAAGCATGTGACATTTGCTTTCCCTCTGTAACTCTAGAGCCCATAGAGTATTAAGGTGTTTGGAGCAGGAGTTAAGCAGAAGCCAAGCACCTAGTTTAAAAATTGCAATCCTGGACCATCCACTCATTGATGCATAGTTTTCAGAGGTACATAAGCACACTGAGTAACTCCCGTTTGACTTGTAAGCTCCCTAAAGTTCAGTTTCTGTCACAGTCTGAGCAAATCAGAATGTATCTCTCAAGGATTCAGGATATAGAAACTAAGTATTTTCTAAGGCCCAGTCAAGGCATGCTTCAAAATCACCTAATGGGTGAACTGACCTCTTAAAAATAGTAAATACAGTCACTGCCTCCCTAAAGATTGTTGAGAAAGAAACACAGATCCCTGTCTTTTCACAAGCCGTCTAACTTTGCTGGGGACATTGGCTTCTTGCTTTCCTCAGGAGGGGGGTGAAATCCTTGCCTCCTACTCCCCAAAGGACTATGCTTACATCATGCTTATTGGCCATTCTGTTCCTGTGAGCACTGTGTAATAATTCATTTAAAGTAGTAGGTCAGAGAGGAAGCAAAGAAGGAATATGACTTGCAGGTGGTACAAAAATGGGAGGAGTGGTTGTGCTGCCATTCAGAGGGACCTTGACAAGCTGGAGAAATGGGTGAACAGAAATCTCATGAAGATCAACAAATGTAAATGCCAGAGAGGTTGTGCTGTCTCTTCCCTTGGAGATCCTCAAAACCGAGCTGGACATGGCCATGGGCAATCTTCTCTAGCTGAGCCTGCTCTGAGCAAGGGTGGTTGGACTAAACAATCTCCAGAGGTGCCTTCCCACCTCAACTCTTTTTGTGATTCCATTAGTCTCCAGCCTGGTGACCAGTTTATCACTTATGGACTCCAGGCTTTGCTCCAAGGACTGTTTCTGTATTTACATTCCATAGGCCCTGGAGAAAATGCATAAGCAGTCTCTGGAATTGGGGCTACCTAATTTTGGACTAGATTTTGAGTATTCTGATTAGCTGTGCTGTTTTATAAAATTTGGCAGAACAACTTCCTTCAGACAACCTCTAAAAGAGAAGAGCGACCATATTCAGATCTTTGAAAGATAAGGTGTGTGCTCTCAGGAGAGGTTTAGATCCAGTTCGCTATATCCAGATAAATCTCAAACACCTCTAAGCTGTAGAGAGAAGGGCTAGATGAAGATATTTTGCTACCTTTTGCATTAGCCACCCCAAGAAATGGCTGGCTTCTGTACAGGATATTTGGGGCTTTTCAGTGGCAATTCTATTATCTTCTACAGTCCTCATGCTCTCTTCCAAAGTCTAGTGCAGAGATAAGACCATGCACCTAAGGAAGTGTCTTTTGTTGTATCAAATTGACAAACTTACCAAGCCCAAGGGGTTACTTGTAGCACCCACAGATGCTGCTTAAAACTGTTGGGAAATCTCTGGGTTCTGAAGATCACATTGACCTCTTGTGAAAGCCTTTCCATTTTCTTACCTTTCTGCAGAGCTCAACTGATGCGGTAATGTGATAGGCGAGGCATGGAAAAATCTCATTTGGGAAGGAACTCTTCTCCATTAGATTTTCCCTGAGAGAGCTGGATCAATTATTTTCCTATTTAAGTAGGTAATATGAAGCACTGTATAATTAGAGTGAAAACAGTAGATGAGTGTGTACCCAACAGGAAGAGTTAAAGAGAAGCAACCTAGTGCCAAAACTGTTACGTTGTCACTGATGATTATTATCTAGCAGTCACAGAGATATTCAACACTACTTCTTCTCTGTCAGTGTGTGGAGTTTTGGTCAGTCTTTTTTGTCTTATCTTCATAATGCTAAAAATCGCAAGGACCCATTTACACTGTAAGGTGCAGTGCCACGTCATTTTGAAGTTTACTTTCAACTCTTTTTTTTTTATTTTTCCTTGAAGCAGATTAATTATGGTAGAAGTATTTGCAGCAGCCTATCTGTCACCAGAAAACAATAACATAAGGCAGCCAGAACTGTAGTGGTAGACTTACTGGAAGGGTATTACATGATCAGGTTAAACTTAACAAATTGAATTTGCTTCTATTTTGTTAAAAATCAGTTCCACAATAGATTAGCTAACGAAATGTCCCTGCAGTGACTGAAGGATGTAAACCAGATATAGGTTTGTTGAGTATGTTTGTAGAAGAGATGTTTCTATCACAGATTTTAAATAGACATAGGGGATAAATGAACACGCAATGTGTTTTTCATCAAACATACTGCCTAGAAACTTTCAGTACTTGAGAAACAGTGCTGGTTCCCGGCTGTATTTCAGATTATCTCCTTATCATGTAGATCTCAGCAACAGAGGCACCGTGCAGACTTGGTGTTTTTGTTACAAAGAATACAAAAGCCCATGTTTTCTTTGGTTAAAATAGTATAAAGCAGAAGTTACTGCTTTTAGTAAAGTTTCACCAGTATAAAACTAACCGCAGAAGTCAGAAGTGGTTTATGTGTTTACCTGCTATGAAGTAAGTCTCGCTGATTTTAAGAGCTTTAGAGAGCAAAGTCAGAATCTGACATCTGATGCTATTTTGTAAACATGAACATAGTGAACACGAATGTCTGTTATGCCAAGACTGTTCATTACCACATGAACCACCAAGCTTGACAATTCTTTGTTGAAGGTGGCCGTTTTTGAACTAAGTAGGACATAAGTGCGAGAGGAAAGGGCCTTTTTACTATTCCAATAGTAATTTTGAACATACAAAAAAGTAATTCTTGAGAAAGCTAGGGACCTGAAGGTTTGTTTTTACTGTCTTGAATCTGGGATATGTTTTGTATTGTGAATTCTGGAGGAAGAGGGAAAGGTATGAAACACCTTTTACATAACACAGATACAAGAGTATCAAAAGGCTATGGTTTACATTCATACCGTAACTGTAAACTGCAAGAACATGTTGCAAGTTCATTAGTATCTACTTCAGGTTGCCAGGAATTTTCAGTTTATGATGCCTAAATCAAATAAATATCCATTACTAGAAACTGCTTTTCTATGTCTTCGTACGTAATACTAGTAGGCTGTAAAAGTGAAAGTGGTTAGCAACTGTTTTACTGAGAATTTGCAAAAGATTAGGCACATGCCCAGGGTCAGCTAGTAAGTCTTAGCTGGAAGAAAAAGAGTGATTGAAGAAGTGCAGGAGATCTGATCACTTGTAGTGTGGTGTAAACAGACCTGGTGAATACCAGTGTTGGTATTTGCGCCATGCCATTTAAATATGTTGTTGCCTTCCCCCCCTCCTTTTTTTAAAGCTGGAGTATGCTTTCCGATACCAACAAAAAGTGGCAAGGAACTGTTCTTGCTCTAGATATGCTTCCTTAGAATTCAGACCATTCTTTCTGAGGTCCCTCTGGCCTGTGATCCAACATACACTGTAATTATGAAATGTCTGGAAAATATCTCACAAATTAGTTTTTCTCCACCAATACTGAAACTTAACACATAGCAGAAATTATGTTGGAGGGACAAATGAAATGAGAGGAAGGGAACGAAACAAAAAAACCCCACTTCACTCAAATGAAGTACATTATAATTACTTCTAAAGGACACAGCTCTGTGAAGGATAATCAAGGTCGAGAATGGAGGGTTAATTAAGTGCAATCCAACCTAAGAATTTTGATGGCGTATTAAAATATTAAATGGTAGAAAAGAATTTACAACAAATAGTCATGTGCTTTCTTAGTCCACCCGAATAATGCCAGAAACACTATGCCAGACAGTCAGCTACTCTGTTGTCTAGACAAATGGCATATTCTTGCTAATTGCAAGTACAAAAAGCCAAATTAAAAAGTAGGTTTTATGCTAGCAGGAAATGATAGAAAATGGACTGTGCTCTCATAAGCTTTTTTCCTTCTCATTACTTGAGATGGAATTGAAATCCTGCACACGAAATTATACTGATTTCATCAACTATGAATATGTATTTTCCAAAATATACAGCTATGAACATATGGATCATATTTTCAATGCATGTCTCAAGTTTAAGAGTTATTAAAAGTCATCTGTTTTGTAATATTTAAACTATTTCCAGTGTTAAAGCTTAACTTCTTAGACACGATATTTTCCAGCAACATTTGCAGAGAATTGTGTGGGGTTTGTGTTTACCAATGAAAATGAACTGCAATGAGGAGGGGGTAATATTCTTCACATATTTGTTGTTTGTTTTGGCATTTACACAGTCATCTACAAGAGCTTTCTCCTGGACACTTCCTTGTTCTGGCTTTGCTGTTATGTATCTGTTTTGCTGTGTTTGTCTCAAAGTGAAAAGGGAGATGCCTTGCATTTGTGCAGCACGATGAATCACTATGCAATTTAGAGTGCATTGCCACTTGTATTCATTTCTTTACCAAATTACAGACGAGGCCTTATTCTTCATTGCATCTTTTCCTCTGATGTCTTGTGTAAAGTGCACAAAAAATTTATCATCGGTGAAGTCCTGGTGTATGACAGAATGATTCTAACACTCATGGGACTCCTCATGTGTATAGTACCTGGGAGAAGAATTGCATTCATGGCTATAGCTCAGTTGTGGATGTTGTGTTTTCTGAATGCTGCTATGGTGTCCTGGGCATACTAACCCACCACATGTATATTGTCCACTTATACATTTCAGAACTTGCTGATAATTACAGCTACTTGCTACTGAGCTGCTGTACCATGTATATAGATAACTTTTGTTTGTATACTAAAAAGTGCAATACCCACCCAATTCTGGACAGGGAAGCCATAAAGTAGGCGTACTCTTGCTCTGTAGCTCATACCAAACCTTTGCACAGGAATATGAAGACAGCCTTCGAAGTCCTGATATTAGGACACACTACCAGTTGCTAGTGATAAAACCACCCAAGACCAGTGCAACACACTTCACACTTGTTTGTGTGTTCAGTACAAATAGTAGTGTCTCTCAAAGAAGAGTCAAATTGCTGGTACCACAGTATAGGTAACTGTACCTCCTTCTGTGAGGTTCTCAGTGAGATTTCCAATGCTCTGTTACCCTTTTTGAACATCAGAGGACACAAACAGTTGCAACACATTGCTCCTAATCCATCAATATGGCTGGTGGAGGAAACATGTAACAGCCCATATGATATGGGTTATCATATTTGCATGGTGCAGGCAAGCAGCTGGCAGGACAAATGCTAAAAAAGTCCTTGCCAGAAAAGCCAAAAATAGTTTTTGTGTGAGGTGGTGTGCTGATGGATGCCATATCTGGTATGCAATGCCAGGGACACCTGGGATACTCAGTAACAATTGTCAGGCCTGAGATATGATTGCTGCTCACCCACCACGTACCCTGGCAAGAACAGCCTGCGCATCTACCCAACAGACCAGTGCAGACATTGTCCTGGTGCCTTCCCTGCAGTATGAGAGCCCATGGAGAGACTGCAGAATTTGGCGAGGTCTTAAATTAAGACTGGAATGTGTCATAATAATTGACTAGTCTATTCCCCATGCATATCTCCTGACAACTGTCTGGGATAGGTTAAGTTCATTTCTGCTGGACCCTGGGAAAAGGATGAGGGAGGGTTCCCCAGCCAGCTACAGTGGCACGGAATGATGTCACATATAGACAAATCTATAGTGCTGGATCAGTGGTCAGTCGGCATTATCTTGGGCCAATATGTAAATGGTTGCCATGCAGATTTAGGTTGCCAGGTAATCCTGGCAGTGTCAGTGCTGAGGCCCTGGGGAGGAGAGACCACCACATCACGCCCTGTTTGGGTGCCCTGCAGCTCTAATGTGGAAGTGGACCACCCTGGACATGACTACAGGCCTTGTCCTTTATTTATGAGAGTATCAGGGGAGGTTCCTCTGCAGAGAAGTGGGGTTGCCTTGGGTCACCCTGACTGTTGGCATCCGGTGGATTGCACTGCGGGAACCCACACTCATAGGGTTATCAGCAAGATCACTTTCATGATATCCTCCCGTCCAAAGTCAAGATGACATGAACCGTCTGAGAATTTGCCCTGAAGTAAGCTCCTGCAGGATGATACAGAGACAGCTATAAAACCTTTGATCCTTCTGCTACAACTGTTGAAGTGCTGCACTGAAGTATGCTTCTCTGGAGTCCCCCTGCCTGCTCTGTCTCCTGTCATCCTGCCAAAGGAAGCGGCACCAGCCCTCTGCGATTCCTGCACCCCCTGCACCAGGACGTTGCTCTGCGCTGCTGCCGATGGGAGCTTGGCAGTGACTTCAAGGCAACCAGACGTCTACGCAGGGTCTCCCATTGTGCTCCGTCCTGTTATCAGAGACATAAAAGGAAGAAGGCACTTCCTACATTCTCCTACGTGACCCAGAGCAACGGCTCTGTGTGTGGATTTTTTGTTCTTTGGGGATGAAGGGAATGAAGATGGGTCTAGCAAAACAAATTGCAGGACTTTTTGTTTTGGTTAAAGCCACTGTGTAACTACTGCTTGTATTTTCTGTGGTCACATTCCTAAGGCTACACTCACAATAGAAGCCATCTTCTTTTTAAGATGAGAGGAAGACTTGACAAAAGGTTACAGTAAAGCAAGAAAAGCTAACAACATGGATAAAACATGCACTTATTATAAAATTATCATCCCTAATCC
Organism: Phalacrocorax carbo; assembly: GCF_963921805.1. Taxonomy (NCBI): domain Eukaryota; kingdom Metazoa; phylum Chordata; class Aves; order Suliformes; family Phalacrocoracidae; genus Phalacrocorax; species Phalacrocorax carbo. Next base: position 145,839,823 of record NC_087514.1, on the reverse strand, counting down.
TTACTTCGATATAAGCCTGGTTTTGGTTTCTAGCTGCAGGCTAAAAATTGTTGCAATGATAATATGCTTTCTCAAATACAATGGCAAGGTGAAAGAAAAGCAATCTAAATATATGTATCAGAACTAACCATGTTTTCTTATATTAAAAAGGCATTTTTGTCTCTGAAGAAATGCCACATTCATGCCTAAAGCATAAAATACAGTGAAGGAATAGATGACAGTATTTAAAACATGCAGATGAGCTCCAGAAACTTCTAAGGGCATTAGCATAGCTGGCTGCAGAGAAGGTACTATTTATCTTAGGAGTCACTGGGTAATGTGTAACATATACAGAAAAGAGAGGTACAAGGTCAGGTCTCTTATGCTTAGGATACCTGGTAGTTTGGAAGTGTTTTTTATGAGGCTGTCTGCCATTTAACTTCCAGGAAAAAACATTGTACCAAACAAATTCTTTCAACCTTTCATTTTCTCTCTCATTTTATGTGTAGGAAAGCAAGATATTTTCCTTTTTTTTTCATCTTGAGAGTGCCTGAAAACTAAAATAGATGAAAGAGAGAAATCCAGAAAAAAAATCCTGTATCTATAGATTCATATATTTTAGAGTTTCAAAAGAACATTATGCTTATCTAGTCAGAACTGCCTGACAGGCTGAAAAACCTCTCCAAGTAATCTCTCCATCAAGCACATAACATCTGTTTGAGTAATTGCATACCTCTTAGAGAGATACCCAGTCATGATTTAAAGGCTGCAAGTGATGAAGTTCTGCAGTCCTTACTCGGGATTTGACTCAGTGAAAACATTGGCATATTATGCTCTCTGTCTGTTAGGTTTGGAGAAACAGAAAGAAATACCTGGCTTTAAATAGAGCCCTGTTTGAAATCTGTATGAATAAACTCTACAGAATTTAAAACAAACAAAATAGAATGCATCACAAGAATACTTGTGCACCACCTTCTCTTTTGTAAAGATGCAAAATCATGTTCTTCTATCCTTTTTCTTGGGCTTTTCAGAGAACATTGACAAAACAGATGAATCCTGCAGGTGGATCTCTTTGGGTTTAAAGTGACCTAGGTTTCTAATTCAGCGACCTACAGGAAGAGTTCCAGGGAACATCATCTCTAATATACAGTCTAGTCTTGTTTTACGTGTAGTAATACTGCACCTTCAGTATCTTCTCAAAGATACTAATGTCAAGAGAATTACATCAGAGGCACCAACTTTAAGTAGGGAGATAAGTTCTCTCACAGGTGCCATAGAAATTCAATCTTCTGTACGCTAATGAGACTTCAGGTGTTCAGATTTGATGCCAGGGCAAAATGGTGACTGAACTGCTCACTCGCTGACAAATACCACAGAAGTGTCCGAGCTCTGTGGCAGAAATAAGGACTATCTGGAATTCTGATCAACATATCTGTGCCTGTGGTGGAAGAAGTATGAATATACTTGGCTGTTAAATGTGATCAAGAAACTTGACAAATATATATAGCCAAAAGATGGCATTTTCTGAACAGATGCAGATGCAATATGTTCACAGATCATGTCAGGATGTGAACTTATACTCATATGCGGCACTGAAGTACACAGTGCCAGAAATTACTTGTCCGATTTCAGACACATTAATAAACAGTAGAACAATATTTCAGAATACAATAACATTGCCAAAACCCGAATATATTGGTAATCTTGTTTTCTGTAGCAGTGAACGTTATGCATACATGAACATTCAAACTATGGTAGCTCTGCTCTTTGAAACAACAAATGTTTCCAATATTAATTTGCACCATCTGATACAAGAATAGATTTTGCTTACATCCAGTGGTGTCCTGCTATTGCTTGAATTGACTGTCACAGCTGAAGGTCATGGAGTGAGTCAGTGACAATACAAACAGATGAAATACTGGGAAACCATTTTTTTAAAAAAATCTTACCTTACTAAAAGCAAGCACAAACTCCTGAAAAATGTGAACTTTGAAAAAGAGAAGCATCAGTTATGGTTTCTCTGCTCATCTTTCAAAGTTAAATCAACAGAAAAAGCAGTCATAATATTTGCACACCTAAATAAAACAAGCTAGGATTTGACTTAAGGACTTACTTAAAACTACTCAGTTCATTTCCCTAGTCAGAAAGAGGCTTCCTTTGTGACTTTGGATAAACTGTTTGGGACAAGGTTTTTGAAGTATCTAAATGCCTAGATGTACATTTAAGTGTGCATTGGGGTATTTGCTACAGATATTCCTAACTAACAGGTGCTGAAAATGAGTGCATATCTACCTTTAAAATGATCTTCAAGTGTTTTCCCCAGGGGTAGTCTCTGGATAACTAAAGGTCCACAAGCTCATGAATTTGGTCTATTACAAACAATGAAATTAAGAATTATTTTCACTTTAAGTGTTGATGATAAGGTAGTATGGTGCCCATGAAGCCTTTGAGAACTGACAGTGCTCTAGGAGAGCAGACTCTGTTCCCCTCTGTAATATGAGAATAATTGTACCTTCACTAGTAGCTGTCAAATAACCACAGGACACATTGTGAGACAGTCATATCATGTCGTAATGTAGCCATATTTCAAGCCTGCGTTAAGACAAGGAAAATATCCACTTGCTGCATAAAGAATATATGTTTGTTCTGTATCTTGCTCTCTGTTTCCACACTTCATCGGAGGAGGGAGAAAGAATGCATCTCCATTCTCATACAAAAAAATAAATTAGGTAAGGGGGAGTCTTATGCCAAAAACTGATAGAGTGTAAGTAGCAGAAATCACACAGTTGCATGCTGCTCAGTACATCTTGGAAGATGCTCAGCACCTCGGATTCAGGGCAGAATTTGTATATTTGTTTCAGGCTTGATTCTGCAATACTAAATTAAATGAGTCATCTTTAACTTCTGCAGAATTCCATTGAAATCAAGGACTAATTACACAAAAATCACTCAAGACAGAAGGAGTTGCAGTGAGGCCCTAAGAGAGCACAACTACATGCACTTTAGACATCTGAAAAAGCTCTTTCCGTAATGCACATCACATTTGTATGAATAAGCTAATTGCTGACTGGAAGGCGCTATCGGTGTTTATTAAATGTGACAGTTCAGAAGCAACATCTGGCTCAGGGAACCCCTTGACTTGAGGAGCCTGGAAGGGTTATCAGGGAAAAAATAATTTAAACACATTTTGTATAATCATTCATAAGCATTTGCTATGGGTGACCATCAGAGGTGGGATAATGCAGACGGCAGTTACTCTGACAGTTACTATAGTCCAATGCTTGACTGTCAGAGATTCCATCACATGTATGAGAAACTATATTACAGTCAGAAAAGTACATTCTCAGATCTCTAGATAATAAACTTCAACATTTACACTTGTCATTTTTTACCTGCCACAGTGGACCAGTAAGATACGACCACTGAGGATCTTTATGTTGACAAAGTAGATAATGCAGATATTATAATGAGATCGCTGTATGCCATTTAACAATTTAGTTTTGCTATGCTTTCTAGTTTTATAGAAATACATCTATTCTATGTACTAAGAGGTAACAAACTTTTCTCCTTCAAATTATTCAACTATGGTTAGTCCACTTTAATTATGGCATATAAAAGTGTTTTATTCTTTTCTTCAACCAGACTGGCAGAGATCACTTAGAGCATTCAACTAGAACAGTCTCAATAAAAACTAATCAAAAGCTCATGTGAGTTTGAGCATGGGATCTGGTAAACTCAGCAACAAATAAAACATAATTCTAAACATTCATGTTTACAAAAAAAAAAATTACAAAATCTGAACAATAAGTTATTAAAGTGAAATAGTTATCTACTCCTCAGATATAAAAATACCAGCAACTTAATTTGTATATCACTATAGCAGACATGACAAAATAATGAATAATGCTATCCACTGTCATAAGTGGTACTTCAAGATTTCCAGCTGAAAACTTATATTTTAATTTTCTGTTCATATATTGCCAAAAGTAAGAGACAAAGCCAGCCTAATAGTAATCCAAGGTTCTGTAGGAGAAACATCAACCAGGGTCGCCGTGTCTGAATATGAGTCATTTCAGGAAGCTAAAAAAAGAATGAGACACCAGAATGAGAGCCAGATATATTCATCTCTGGGAAAAGAAGTCTTATGGGAAAAGAAGGCAAACTTCATTAAAAAAACTTGTAAAATGCTGAGTTTCTGAATATAGCTATTAATCTGTAGAATGTTCTGTACATTGCAACAATGCCGATCTTGACAGCGAAATATTTAAATTAATCAAATTCTGCCCAAAATGGTTCTCTTACTAGCACCAACAAGAACTATAAATGAGATTCCAAAATCTGTTAACTTCTCAATAGTTTTTAGTAATTTCATACAGCTGTCTGTAAGGAAGTGCTTATTCAGTAAAATTAGTGATTCCCTTGTGTGGGAATAAACTAGTTTGATTTTTTTTTGTTTCAGTACTATATATAGGGTCAATCCTGCTCTTACTGAAATAACTGGCAACACTCCTATTTACTTGGGCTTTAGTAAACATACAAGTAGAAAACAGGACCTTTCAAATATGCTTAAAAAGTTACATTTAATATTTTTTTCTGCAAGTTTTAAATCAAGTAAAGGAACAGAGCAGCTGTTTATAATAATTTTAAAAGCTACGTATGCTGACCTTCCTACATGGTCTCTTTCATCAAAGTTTTAAACAAAACGTGTGTCTTTTAACAGAACCTGTGGAAATGATGCCTTAGGCTCAGACTCTCTTAGTATTTATGCTTTATGTGTTATAGACTCCAGGGGAGACACTAATGACTGCTGATACTTTGGCATCAACTTTGGAAATAAATATAGAGCAATGACCTGGTACTGACCTTTGGTTTTGGTTGTGGGTTTTGTCTATTTGCTGTGAATCTCAAAACAAGAGCGAGTGGTCCTGGCACTCTCCCATCACGTTGCCCTCCTGCTCCACTCACAGCCTGTGCTTGAATGAAGCTACTTATTTCCTCTGCTCTTTAGAGCCTCCTCACAGGAGCTGTAACAGCATCAGCCACTGGGAGACAGTGGAGTGGTGCTGATCAAGGAGGCTAAGAGGGTATGTTTACATCTATTTGCTCTGCTTGTCCTTCCCTCTGTCAGAGGGGGGGGTCTCTGGGTCTGCTTCTCCTGCACTCTTCTTTCTCTGGAAGCTGGCATGGGCCCAAAAGAAAACTATGGTGAAAAATATGCCTCCACTTTAAAGTTTTGCATAAGAATAACAGGCAAACCCTAAGGTCCTGGCTCTTCATAACAGCTAGGCAGTGGTTTAAATCATGGTACAAATTTGCACCTTAGAAACTCATGTGGTTATATTTAATTTGTATTTAAGGATCATCAGAAACATTTAGTCTAAAGCCAATGTAAACACCTCAAAGTTCTGATGTAAATAAAAATCTGAACTGACAGCTTGTAAGTGTTCTGAGCATTGTGGGTTTTGTTCTGTGTATAAGTAAAAACTGTTAATTAAGGCCTAGGCCTGAATCCAGGGTTCCAGTCTAAACCTTTGGTCTTTCTAATTCATCCTTATAATCAGTCTATTTTGTCCTCTTCCCCAGTGCATGAGTGAACAAGTACTCTAAATAAGAAACTTTTTCTCTTCCCACTGCAAAAGCTGGTATTTTCTCCTATTGCTGTCAGTGCCAATTTACAAGTTACACACATGCACAGTCGGTTCCTAAGAAAGTTTTAAGAAGAAATTTTCAGCAGGTAGTATCCTTCCTATGTCCAATGCAGATCTCTCCTCCCTCCACCTAGCCTATGTGCATGTTATCGAGCTCACAGGCCTTACCTATAGTCTTACCTAGTGTGACATCCCTGCTTATCTCTTTGAAAACAAAAGCTGATTGCTGACACAGTATCTGTTATGGTTCCCCAACTCTCTCTGAACTCACCTATACACAAGTGTGTGTGGTGCACCAAGGAAATCCTTGTTGTTTGGGAAGCATAGGCCTATTCAACTGGCAGATGCAAAACACTTCACAAATCAAGGGAAGATAGCACCACATCCAAGATGTTGGATGCCATCACACTGACTAAAGCTTCAAGTCTCTTGGAGGCAAAGGAGTTACTGTTAATCAAGGGACAGCTCTGTTCCCACTCCAGCTCATGTTTTCATCATGAGCACACAAAAGATGCAAAATATTAGGAAGCAGCATGCTGAAAGAAGGCATGAAGGGCTCTCAACCATGTGCTGGCTAAACAAGAGTTCTACCAAGCTGGGGCAAATATGACACGACTGCTGCACTGCAACAGCCCAATAAGCCACTTTAAAAACACTCCTGTATTTCCAAAATCTGAAAGATTTTTAAGGTTAATCAGAGGAAATGTCAACTAGTTGCCTCAGGGAGTGGTTCGCTAGCTCCTATTTCTTGACATCCTTACTGTCTTTCTTGCTTCTTTCAAATTAGACAGTAATTCTTTCTGGTCAGGAACCATATAAACAAATATGATCTGTACAATCACTGAGAAATGACGTCCCAGTCCTTGGGGTTTAATACAATGCATGTAATTTCATAAATATTTATCCATAATGATTACTTCATAGATAATCAATTAAGAGGCTGATACAGGATTTTCAAGTTTGTTTCCCAAGAGGAAAAGGGGACATGTTTTGTCAAAGAAATGATTCACTAGGAGTGAATTGGTCTGTTCCCTTCCATATATTGGTGTCTCCAGTTTCAATTCAGATTAAAGGTATGTTAAACTTCTGCAGAATTCCTTGGTGAAAAATGATGAAGGATATAAATAATTTTATCTTTTGTCCTTTTCCTTAGATTTCTAAAATGATTAGTCTAGCCTGCTTGTTAATGGAGCTAGAATGCCATTTGTAGAAATGAAAAACCTTTAATTAACAACAGAATTAGCTCTGTGCAACCTTGACTGTGGCAGCAATCTCACAGTGCTGTCCTGTCAATGAACCTCCACCTCATACCCCTCAATGTTCTTCAGTGCAGAAACCAGTGAGGCTGTTCAGCTTTATTTAACTGCTGCTCTCTTATTGAACTGCTGCTCTGACAAGCACATGAATATGTGAAAGCCCATTAAAAAATACTGAAAATTATAGTTAAGCTTTGTACACCATTGGCAGCAACACTGATGATTGCTGTTTGTTGATGAGAATGCAGCAGAGAACAGAAGTTGTTTCTGTGCAGAAAGTTGAAAAATACAGAAAGCATGGCTGATTTTCTTTTGAGAAGTACTATACAAACATACAAAACTTTTCAGATCTATAGATTCCTGCAGTGCTACAGGAATATTTTTTAAAATAAAATAATCCCTGTGATATTCAACACTTGCACTTCTGACAAACACAGGTGAGCAATCCAATGGCAGTTCTTTTGACAAAATGCAGAGAAAGGTTAATTTGAATCCTTTCAATAAAAGGGAGGTAAAAGAAATAAGATCCTCCCCTCTCTCTCCCTTTTTTCTCCTCTTCACATCAAGAACAAGATTATGGTGACAAGCTGAGAACAAGGGAAATCATGTCCTTGTCTCTGCCTGGAACTTTGTCATCTCTTGGGATTTACAGCTGGCTCATTACTTTGAGGGAATAACCATGGTGTTGTTCTAGGAGCTTGTGGATCCCTGAAGGATGCTGATCCTACACTGAAGGAAAAATATGCCTAGATCATTCTTAGCTGCATTAGCAAAACCATGCCTGTTGAGTAGGTAGGCAGCCTCACTTCCAAATTTCTGTGTCAGAACAAGATTCACCTTGCTACACAATGATCTTTTCTGTTATTTACCACCTCAGTCAGGACTCTTGACACATCCACAATCCTTAGGCAGTTCCCTCATAAGCTCTTAGGAGCACATTATGTTCACTTTTTTGTTACAGAAGCAAAAATACACCCAAGGTCTAAGGTCTATATTACAAATAGATTTTAAAATAGATTATAACACTGGCATAGCACATCAGTTTTAAACTATTATGCTTAAACCTGGTAAGTGTGATCTCAGGCATGAGGTGGGGGGTAGTAGTGAACACAACAGAGAGAAAGCCAAGCTTGGGAAAAACACAGTAATAATTTATGAAGAGACAGACCTCTTTGTTCCCCGCTCTTCATGTAATCATTCAAAATATTCTGTCTGTGTTCAGAAGCTTGCAAGCAGCTTCACATTAACACGTTGGTTAAAGAGCCATGTGACAAGGCTGGCGAGGTAGTTAAGTTCTGCATTGTTACAAATTAACAGTTGGCATCTCTTCAATAAATGATGTGGCCTAAGGCATTTGCATGAGTTATGATTCCACCGCATTCTTCCACAGTCCTTAGACCTTCCTCCTACTGTATATCTTCACATTTTTTTTCTCCTATAGTCAGATCATTGCTATTGAACAGGGCGTATGAAAAATGTTGGGGAAATATGAAAAAGTTGAGGCAATCTGATGGGTTTTTAATTGCTTAGGAGCTCATTCAAACCTCTCTGGGATAGAAAGGCTGTCCAGGAAGAGCACAGGATAAGCAACTTGCCATTTAGTTCAGAAACAGCAAATTAATGTTGAAACAATGGATGAAAAATATATTAAGAAAAGGAGCTGTAAAAAGAAAAAATGTAGCCAACTTCTTCAAGATTTCAAAAAACCCTGCAGGTTCAAATATTTCTTAATGTTGTACTAAGTAATTCTATGAGGCCTAAAAAAGATATTGTTTACCATTCCCCCTTTAAAAGTCCTTTATGCCTTTCTCATCTATTACCCTTTTAATGGCCTTTATTTCACCTTTTTATTACTAATTATATGTAACATGGTAGTGGCAAGAAACAAAACCAGGCTATTGTTCTAAGCACTGTAGACACACAGGGCAGACAACATGCTCTTCCCAAGAAGCCTATGAACTCTTTTTCCCTCCAAGTTCATCCACCTGCATTTGTCGACACTCATCTGTGATGTGGTTATGTCAAAAAGAAAATATAACAACAGACTGAAGTTCTCACCATTTCTGCTAAAGATAAATACAAGAACATTCCAGCTGTAACAGTAAAAATCCAGTTTTGAATGCATGGGTCAGTTGATACAGAAAGGCCAATATAAAGTCCTAAGAATGCTGTTAGCGCACTTATAAAATTCATCAAAATTGCAATCTTCGTGGGGAGCCCCGTACTTAGCAGCACAGCAAAATCTCCTGCATAGAGAAAAAGACAGAAAATTTATTATTCAGCTGATAAAAGTGTTTGTAAGACTCTTGGTAATAAAACATGAAGGAAAATAATTAAGATATGCACAAAGATAGGGAATGATGGAGGACTGCCCTTAGATTTCTGTAGAATTAATTAAAAACTCATCCTGTGTGAAAAAAACAAACCGAAAAACCCATATTGACTGATATTTGTTTAGCTGTTCCTAAAGTTAGCCTACAGTATACAGGAGTGGCTTTCTGTTAGTTCTCAATGTTCTGTGACATTTCCAACTTGGGCACACGCAAAAGTGAAGCCACATGCTTTCCCAGAGTTTCTAAATCTTTCTCGACTGGGAACTTGCCAGTTCAAATCATGTGAGTGGATTTGCATCATGGTCTTTGAGTGTTTTACAGGTGCTGCAAGTCAGAAAAACCTATGCCAGTCTGATTCCAGTTTGACTTTAATTCCACTGATTTCAGACCTAATTATTTTTGGTAAATCGTACATCAGAATCCCATCACATATTTTTCTTCTAAATTAAGCTATTTCATAACAGGTGCACAGTAGGAGTTTTAAAAAATTATTTTCTGTGAGTGTAGAAATGCCACTTTGACACTGGGGTGCTACTGCCCCAGAATTAGGAAGGTCTGTCTTTGGAATTAACTGTTCAGTATTGTGGTAATTTCTTTGCCACGCAAACAAGAGTTTTACAGCAATTCCCCATCTCACCTTTTTGTTTGGGGAAGCTTTCTACATAGACAGCACATGAAATCTTCTGTCATTTAAGAATAGAAATGAGAATCTGCAGTTCTCATCTCAAACTTCCCAGCTTATGTATGTTCATCAACACAATGTCAGGAACAGTGTCCATCATACTAAAAGATTTACCACAAGGAGATAACTGAGGGTAATGTTCAATAGAACTATCTTTCTGTCCTGTCTGCTAGTAAAATGGGTCATATATCTTCTCTTATTATCTTGTTACTCTTGTTTAGCAGCAGGAATGAGGGTAGCATGAGGAACACATTGTTAAAAGGCTCTGCTGCATATTAAAGCTCTTGGATAGCCCGTTGTGTCATGCATGCCCGTTACGCACACATGGCTCTTGCTCACAGCTTACTATTTTTTGTGTCTGTACACATGAGAATAGTGGGTGACTCTTGACCTGATGGCATTTACATTTGGAGAAGATGAGATGGGATGGCATCCAATAATGAGGGCAGAAGCCTCCCCTCCTTTTTGTGAAGGGGAAAGAGAAGAAAACAGCTTCTTTATATATCTATCTCACACATTAATATTATAGTTCATGGTGCTATAATCAAGAAGAATTTCCACTAATGTCATACAAGAAAGAATTCTTTGGGAAACATGGAACTACAAAGCCAATCAGGAAAATACACATATATATTTCTTACCCATTTCATGAGGAATTTCATGGCATAAAATAGCAATAGTCGTTGTCACACCTGTTTCTGTTGAGGATGAGAATGCTGCTCCTATTACCAAGCCATCAGCAAAATTGTGAAGACTATCACCCACCAGAACCATTATTGCTAACAAGCTAATTTTCTTACCTAGGAAAAAGCAAATAAACAACAAAAACCCCAGCAGTTTTAACACAAACAGATATTGTAATTTTTGCTATGTTACAGATTGTTTGGGTTTTGTCCCATACCACATTATGAACACTCAAAATAATCAGAGGACAAGAGTGTTTATCTGCTTTGCACTTGTTATTATATGTCTTTCAATATACTTGAAATGAAAAAGTGGGTTGTAGAATAATTCAGAGCTGCAAATACCAGGAATAACCTTCTTTATTTTTATGGGGTCAACTCTTAGACAAAAACTTAGAGCTCGGTTTGACTGCAGTCTCATGATAAGTCCTGAAGATTTCCATTAATCTTTCCTTAGTTGATCAAATTCACACAAGATTTCTTGCATTCTAGATGTTTGAGGTTTTGGTTTTTTGTGGTTTTTTATTTGGTTGGGTTTTTTTGTTTGTTTGGGGTTTTTTGTGTTTTTTTTTTCTTCTTAAAAGGTGGGAGTTTTCCCACCACCACTCACAGAATTGCACAGCTATAATGAAAATGAATATTTAGTCTCATGCAGCTGATCATTTTAATACTGTAAAGTGTGTTAATACTAAGTAATATTTTCAGGGTCTGTTTTTTATGAGATTGTATCACAGTGAGACAGAGATGAAAGGCAACAAGCCTCAGAGTATCACTATTGGTAGAGCATTACAGCATGCTCATTTCCAACTTTTGGTCCAATCAATTAATGGCGGTATGCTCATAGTACTCTGGTCTGCAGCATCAGTCATGGATGCAGATGGCTGTTTTTCTTTCCCATATTGTTCTGTGACCTTGCTTTAGTGTGGAACAGCACATTGGATGGTCATGATCAGGCATGTGAGATGAAAGGAAAGGTGCTACTAGTGATAAAAGTACTGAAATCAAGCTAGGGAATTAGGGACGATCTCTCTATCCAGCCTGTAACCCCGACAGCCATGTAGCATGCTGAATGGATTCAGGGGGAGGGATTTTATCTCTTCAAGTACCAATGAGGCTCCATACATAGGCTTAATGTCTAGGCTTAGCAACATAGAATTGGCTCCCCTATCCTGTACTTTGATCCTCTCATTTTATCCACAGTCTTACAGGCAGGGCCTTCTAGTGCCTCTCAGGAAACCCATCCAGCTTGCCTCTACACAGTATGGATAGAACACACTGTAAAGCATTGCTTTTATGCCTGAAGAAGCAGGTCATGTTATGGGCCCTAAACATCATGTGCTTTCCTGACTTTTGTTGGCTCCACACAGAAATATTTTGACAGTCTAAGGAGCTAATGTGGAGCTGCACATAACTGTCTGAATATAGTTATTACAAGGTTCAACTTCAGTAATTTTTCCAGAGGTGACCATTTTATAGTGATGGGGGAGATGCTTTTTGTACAGAAACTGGCTAGAACTGAAGTCTTCAGACTATTATTGAAAAAAAACACACAGCACATAAAAGCCTAACAACTGTATTCAGAAAATCCTCCCTAGTTGCCTGGGAGCTCTGCGGGTTCAGAAAAATTGGCAGGCTTGTTAGATTTTCCTGCCAGCTTACAGAGCCAGATGTGGATGTCCCCAGTTTGCACAGTTCTTTCTAAACACTATGGGCAGTTTATAATCAATAGTGCAGACCATGAATTACACAGAAATAATAGATTGCTGCATTGCATTAAGTCTGTGATTTGTAATAAGCACTGACAGGGGCAAAATCATGTCCTGCCCTGAGATATTATTAGTCTGTTTTATTCAAGTGTCTGATTGTTGAAGAAGCTATACCTTGGTTACTGGAACTCACTCCAGCATGTTGTCTATAATATAACATAGGGATCAGGTTATTATGAAGCAATTGCAAACGTGAGCTTTGTAAACTTACTTGACTGAAAGTTAAGAAGATGCATATATAAACAAATCTGAATGTTTATCTTACTTTCAGCCTATTTGAAAGCAACTTTGTTACTAGCAATTATCTCACAGCGCTATATTGCTGTAACAGTATCTATTAACTTATTACCCTATTTCTACAAAGCCTCTTCTTCTTTAACAATCTTACATTTATTTTTGATAATTTTCTCTGCTTAAATAGGGTATCAGAAATCATCTATTCCATAACTTTCATAAAGCTAATGGGTGCAGTACTCCCACTGCAGATTGTTTTTTAAGCTTTGAGTAAGAGTTCAAAGCAAACATTTATCCATAGTTAGATCTTTTCTCCAATGTTTTCATTACTCATACAGCAAAAATATTACTAGTTAATGTAAAGTCTCTCTGAGCATACCAATTATAAAATGCTACTCTCTGATCTTTTCAGATACTGGTAGGACAAGCGTGGATAAATGAAAGAGGGCCAGTAAGACATCTTTTTCTTCCAGTAGCTTCTTGCTTTCTGAGTTATTCACTGGCTACGTAAGGTGACTGACTCCTCTCACAGTCCTACTTGACATGTGTTTATAGTGAAGTCTGGCATTTCTGGAGACGTCAGGCTTCTGCCTTAGAGCCACAGATTCTATTCCATTTGGGGAAAAAAAGACCTAAAAGTATCAAGGTACCCAGGTATGTTTATGCATTTAGCTCTTCATAAGAACTCTAACAACACAAACTTTTGAAAATGCGTGTCCTCAAAAAAACCCTAAAATAAAACAACCCCCTTCCCTACTATGGTTTCAATTATTATTTCTAATATAGGGGTAAAGCTGAAGCATGAGGAAAAATGGAACCAAACAAAGAGCATTACTGAGAAGCTATCCCAAATTTACTTATACACCAAATTTAGTTATTTGGAACAAATAACATTGAGATCACTAGAAATTGGTTTATGCTTAGCAGGTAGTGGTGACTGAACAGAAAGGAAACAGATAGTCACACTGAAACTGTTGCTAGATTGTGTACTGCTGGATAGGTGAGACTGAAGAAATGGAAATTCAGATTTCAAATGCCTCAGAAATGGAAATGAAGTCCACATGAACAAAGAAGGCTATTAAAAACCTAGAAGAAGATAATGACATTGTTAAATAAATCAAACTGACAACCTGAGATCTGAGATCACAAAATAAAGGGGAGTTGATCATAGTAAATAATCTGATTTTGATTAAAATGCCATTCCCTCAGCTGAATGACTACAACTCTACTGAATTTACCAAGGTCACACAAGTACAGTCCAAGGCAGAGTTTGATTTATGCTCTATTTTCTTGGTTTTTGGACTAAGCAGCAATGAAACAGAGAGGATACAAATTACTTTGAAGCTGTATGAAGGAAACAGGTTATCCTAAAACTGAGAGCCATTGTGAGCCCATAATTCCATACAGGTAATAAATTGTTATTGGTTTAAAGAGGCTATTGCTTTACTGTGTAAGAGAAGAAGGAAGCAGAATTATGTTAGTATAGTGAGCCAACAAAACAATTGTTTCACTACCTTCAGAAATAAAAGCCCAAGCAAAGTTTACAACTATAAAAATCTGTTTTGTATTAAATTTTGAGTATTTCCCTTTAAGCAAAGGCTTTTCAAAATGGTTTGCAACAGCGAGTAAACAAACACTAAAGCGTAGATAGTATAAGATTAATGAACTTCATAATTATGGAGTTGGCAGCTGAAAAGGTCTTTAAACAGAGATTAAATTATGTAGCCAAGCACCATCAGATGTGGTGATGTAGCACATAACAAATGCAGAGCTATGCCAGCTTCACACTTTCAATTCCATCTTAGGTCTGAAGGCTTTTCCTGTTACTTGTGTAGTCTTTTTATTGATACTAACTTTTTTTGCTGACCGCTTTGCTCTCTGGAGGAACTTCAGCAGACTCAGAATCTTCTGGGCTTCTCTAGTTAAAAGCAAAGATAATGGATCAGTGTTAAGGGGCTCTTCCAGCTGCTGCTATAAATACAGGAAAATATCCAATAAGTTCAAGTTTTTGCATTAAAGATAGTTGCTGTTATTTATATAGATATTATTAGAATCATTTATTAAGCACTGGCAGTGTGATTGGTAATGCAGAAACACATTTAAAAAATATATCCCTTGCCCAGAAAAGGTTACAGTCTAAATCAGGTGGGAAGAAAGACATTCATAAGCACTGTTGGAACCTAAGAAAATCATGTTTCTGCTTGAATACACAAAAATCTGAGCCTAATGCAGAACTAAAAAGGACATTGTAATTGAAATTGTATCTTTTGATTTTGTCATGACAGATGATTGTAGTTTCCTCCTGGATAGGGTGTCTATAGGATTTCCAAGGAAAAATGGGTAGACACCAGAGTCTCTCTGGAGTTCACATTCTTCACAGTCACTCTGTGAAAACACAAGACTAAAAAAGATGATCATAGGTAGGTTTCACACCCTCTCAAAATACAGGTTTTTTTCCTTCAGGGTGATACAGCCTCCAGTGCCTTGCCTCAGCCTTTAGTTAGGTGTTTGCCTTGGCATCAGGCATCACTGGCTGGGCATAGCAGCACATAAGCACACTCCACTGCAATGAGTGAAATTTACCCTTATTTCAAGTGAGGAAAGAGATAGTATCTTTGTCCTTATCCTAGAGAGTTAGTTTGATGCATCAGCCCTAAGGTTTAATTAACAGAAACTTCAGCTGTTGGGAGAGAAGGGAGAACATGAAGAATCTCTCTCTCCCTACCTCCCTGGGGCTTAGAGAAATTATTACAAATTTGTGCAAGGGTGAGATAAGCCAAAAAACTTGTTTGCTTGAAACTAGGAAAACCTGAATTTATAATCACTAGCTTTTCCTTTTAAAAACAAAGCTAAACAAAACAAAACAAAAACCCCCACCCATATTAAAGCTATTAGGCCAGCCAGTGAAGAGTCAACAGCAACACAAAAGAGTGCTTTGTTAGGGACAGCAGCACCACTCCAAAAACTATACGCGAGATGTGTACTGGCTGCAAAACAGGATATGCTTCTTGGCTGATGTTAGCTTGGTTGTGATGTGGGATATGTGCTGTAGAAGTATGGGAAGGGAAGGGAAAGGACTTGGGTTTTAAAGTCTACATTTTAAAGGAAAAATAAAAGTCTTTAATTCCCATGATTGCAGCCAGTCATATGAATTCCAGTAATTGTTCCACTTCTCTTATAATATTTATTCACATGCCACTTCTTTGAACTCTGAGTCAAAACTGCAAGACTAATCACTGACCTGAAGGATTTATAAGCTTTTCTTAGTCAACCACTGTTTGTCTTACTATTACTCACATGATTCTGAAAAATTGGCTGCTCTTGTACAAGCTAGCTAAGCCAGGCTAGTTCATGTGATCTATACATAACTTTAGGGCGATCTTGCAGCTGAGAGGAATGACAAGGTCATTCATTATCATAAACAGGAAGCTATGACGTGGCTTACAAATTAGTAAACATTCTTCACTCGTCTGTTTGCTCTGCATTCAATCGAGAGTTTCCCAACTGTGTTTGAGAGATTAGCAGTGGCTCATGAGGCTCTTACCCATCACAACTGCTTTAGTAAAATGGAGTTCATATTACAGAAGATCTCTGGAGATTCTGATTTAAATAACCAGGAACCTATGTATCTAGACAGTACATATAAACTGAAGGGATTTGTTGGAAAAAGAGAAGAGGTTAAAAGGTATGAGTCAATTTAGTTTGCAGAGATATATCTATCTGGATACTCTCCACAGACCAATTAGAAGATTATGTAACTCCTTATAGGTAAGCACCATTCCCAGTTAGCCGGCTTGTTCATGTTACTCTGCAAATCTGTGGAAAAATGCCCAAGAACAGTCCAAGATTTCATCTGTTCACTAATTATGCACTTAACTCACTGCAGAAAATCCTGAAGTTTTCCCATGGGAGAGTCTGCCCTTACATACGATAATTTTTTAAAAAAGAATGGAGGAAGAAAATCTTCAAGAATTTTATCAAAAAAAGCTAGTCCAGGAAGGGTATTGTTCTGTCAATCTGATACACACTTAAGAAAAGTTATTGTAAAAATCTGTGTTTGAAATCTCTGTAAAAGCTCATTATAAACTTCGAAATCTAGAGATTCCTGATAATCATGTAAAGTAATAAAGGACAAATCAATAAAGACTGAAAAATAATACTGATTTAGTATATTAATTTGGTTCATTTTTTTGAGGAACAGAGAAAGAATTATATAAAATCAGGGAAGTATGTCATACTGGTAACCTACCAACTGTATGGTTGAAGTAGATTTGCCTCTGCCTGAGTGTTCATTTAATTCAGATTCCACTGGAAGATCATGGGAATGTCCCCAGTGCCCATTAACTAAAGAAAGGCCCTGCTGAATGAAGAAGCTTTGCAATTAGTCCTGAAACCCAGTGAACACAGATGCAGTCTTTCTCAGCCTTTTTTGAAAGTTTATCATTTATAAGAATTTTTTTTTCCAAAACAAAATGTACTGAAAAAGATTGTTGGTTGGCATCAAAATTTCCTAAAGCTTATTTAGTTAAAAAAAAAACCCGGAGAAGTGATTCATATAAATCAGTGAGAAGCATAATGGTTTGATAAAACTTATTTTATTTTAAACCTGAAGATTAAAATTTGAAGCTGTGATGGATATAATAATTAACCTAGAGAATTAATCTAGTTCTCAGTTCTCTCCAAATAAGTATCTAAAAGGACTACTTTTTACCAAACAAACAAAATATCACCATCATCAAAATAGTCTCATTCTATTAACCTCACATAATATTCTTATGGCTGACTCAAAGATAGTGGGAACAGGGACTCATTGCTAAATCAGGCCAGCCATTAAACAGTCTGTAAAACAGAACAAGCAAAGGCTTAGCCTTCTTAAGTGACATTAATATAGCCTCCCATGCTGAGAAACCTAATGAGCCATCACACTTTGTGTTACATTATATCCTTGTGCATAATAATATTTTCAGGCACCAGCCACACTGAAATAGAGGAAAAGAATTACTATAAGCATGGCAGTGAGCAAGGAGACATTATTAATATAGGATTGGGTTCTACTGACAACAACATACATACTAGATTTTCAAATGTATTGGGATAGGGGTCAAAAAACAATTTGGAAATTTTAAGATATCATTCCTGAAAGTATGTTGTGCTTACATCTATGTCTTCCTCCTCTTCAAACAGAGCCTAGAGTAAGCAACTGTCATTGCTATTTCATGTGTACAAATTCTTCACCTGCTCCAGTGCTGGTCATGAAAGAATGCTTATAGAACACATTCAATTAACTGTTTCCTTCTTGAGTTCTATGGACCACATTCATGAAGCATACAAAATCCACAGTGCAAATCAAAACAGAAATTGGAGATCAATCTGGTAGAAGTGCTTTGGAAAGCAATTCTTAATGCTCCATTTAACTCATACAAATGATAATTATTTTCTACAATCATTTTTACTTTTATTTGCATTGTAAAATCCCAAATTAAAAGAGATTTTTTTAAAGGATAAATTGTACAAAGCTTTACCTGGTCACGTGGTGTTACCAAAAGAAAGAAACACTTTTCTATCAGAAAAAATCCATGAATTCCTCCAATTATTCCCAAAAGTTTCCAAATATATTCTTTTCCCTCATAGAAATGTTCTACTTCTTGGGCATCATGTTTATGTAAACCAAGAGTCTAAAAAAAGAGATAAAGTAAAAAAATTTAAAATACCAATGTTTTAATTTTTGCTAGAGTAATCCATAAAATGTTAATTCAATATATTTTCAAAATTTTCTTTTGCTATCTCTTTCAAATTGTGTTTTGAGCTAATCACCTGAATGTTAGGTGGATGAAATTAATTATTAGCCTCTGCTAGACTTCATCATCTCTCAATGGTGAAAGTAAAATTATTTTTAAAGGCAGTTTTATGAAGTTGCCCTTTATAAACATATATTTGATAAATTTTGTTTGGAGTACATTGATCTTTAAAGTCTAAAAAGTTACTTGCATCATCTTCAGATGTAAAATTCATATTGAAAATAATCCATAAAGCTTTCTGCTGGTGGGTGTGCTTCCATTTTTTTGCCAGTGCGCAGCATGGTAGCCCTCCTTTGCTCTGAAAGTGGGCGCTTTACAGGCTACTGGATACATCACTTAAAACTGGTGAAGGAGTATACTTTCACACTCAAAAGGTGTTTCTTTAAGAAACACTTTTGTCTGACATTCACCGAGAATTGGCTTCCTTAAACCACATTCCCACTTCTGCTGCCAGAGATGCTGTACTGAGTAGGAACAATATTTTGACCAGAATCTCAAGTGAAGGTGTGAAGCTCTCTTTCAATGACCAGTTAAAGACTACTCCTCAATATTTTGACCAGAATCTCAAGTGAAGGTGTGAAGCTCTCTTTCAATGACCAGTTAAAGACTACTCCTAACAGTTGTGTCATATCAGAGGAGACTCAGTCAGGAAAAAAAAAAAAAAAAAAGAATACACAGTGGTAAATAATTTGGTTTTTTTTTACATACTATCCTGTTCTTAAAATTTATTTATTAATTTAGGAAAAAATCATGGCACCCATTTTATTACCATTCTAGGCAGCAAGATTAATTAGTCTGACAGCCTCTACTTCTCTGGAACAATGTGTGGAGGGACTGTGGATGCCTCATACAACCTTCGAACAATTTCTCCTAAACTGCGTTACAGAATCAGAAACCCGGCATCAGAAACCTGGCTTGCACAGGACTTGTGAGTTTTCTGAAATGTTTTTGTGCAAATAGGAATTATTTTCTCTTAATTCACCATTCATTGATTTCTGTTTCTTGTTACTTGGAATGTCTCTCTGACCTACAAAGTGCAAGATGAAATGCTGGGTAGTTGGTTCACAGATTTCATGGAAAGCTTTATGTTTAAACATATGAACATTGACCAGGTTTAAATGAAACTTTTCTCCGTGCGTGTGTGTGCACACACGTGTTTGTGTGTTAACACTTTAAAAACACAAAAGTGTGCATTACCTACCTGAGGAATGAGGTGTAGCAATGCGTCTCCAGAAAGGGTCCCAACAGCCAAACCGACAAACAGCTGTAAAATGAGTGTATAGATTTCTTGACAGGAGTTAAATAAAATGAGGGTTGTACCAAACATAGATCCAATAGTAATAAGTAAAACAGCAACAGTGCTGTAACCATATTCTGTAGGGAAAAACAAAACAAGAGCACCTTTAATCCTTCAGTATTTGTATTTGAGTATTTGTATTTGTATTTGTATTTGGTTTTGAGGCCATGTTTTGCCACCTCTGTGTACAAGCACAGAGAGAAGTGATTCATTGGGCCACGTAGGTTTTTCTTGTCATGTGTGATACAGATAACAGAATTGGAAGCCTAAAACCCATTAATTTTTTTCAGGCTTTGCAGGTAATACAGTCTAATGCTTCCAAATTTCAGACATTAAAGAACTAAATAAACTGTGATTGTGCAGATTAGAGACACTCTGAGCAGCACAGTGAATGCTAGCCTGCATTTGTTCCCTCTCTTAACAGATTTATGCTTGTTATTCTATGTCCTCACATGCCACACCTGTGTATCTTTACAGTCAACACTACATTATTAGCCAAATCATATTCAGTAAACAAACAAAGGCCTAAAACCTCTGGTGAAAGTAAGCATTTAATTTAGGTTCTAAGCATAAACTTTTTGGTCCAATTCTTCAGCGTTACATGCTGCTCACATTTCCAACCTTTTGCACAACATGAATCTGATTAATCTGTATGAAAGTCTTATGATGCAGGTAAAAGGCTGATGAGAGACATAAAGGAACTAATGCCAAAATATTCAAAAGTGTCACTTAGTGTTTCACACTTTAATAGCACTGCACGTGTGCAGCACCTCATAAAATCAGACAGTAAATTTCATAGACTGCACATCCAAATACAAGGGTATAGTAGATGTTTATGGAAGGACAAGCCTTGGTGACTTAGCGAAAACAGCACAGCCTGTCAGTAAAATAGAACTGAGAATAAAACTCATGAGCCTATGCTCAGGTCACTAGGTCACGCATAGGTCAAACATGAAGTCCTTTATCTGTCTCAAGCCAGCAGAGTGTCTCTGCGGTCATGGAAACCTTCCTTTGCCAAAAAGCACAGGAAAAGGGCTGCAGAAAGGGCTCTTATTAATTCCATTCTGCGTTTGAATAGTTCAGCTTTTCTCATCTACACAGATCTCTCGCCTTTATGAGATCACTAAAATGTCATTTATTGGGCTGATGGCCTTAGACCTGGGAGAAATTCACTCAACTGTGACTTTGCCATGAACCTTGTACATGACCTGGGTAAGTTCCTTTCTTCATTTGTCCCTCAACTCCTCATCTGAAAAATGGGCATAGAAAGATAAATGCAGTAACGACTGCAAGGTGTGCAGCTAATAAGAAGAGAGATAACATAAGAAAGAAGGATTGCTGCCTTCTGGGGAGCTATAATGGTTCTTCTGTATGTTTTTCTCCTATAACTAGTCTTGGAATATCCACGAGTGTCCTTCCATGCCCTTATCTAACATGTTATTTTAATTCACACTTACAGTTCAATTAATCTGTACATTATGGAATGATAGCTCAGCTCATTCCCACAAGCTGCTTAACTTGTGTAGCTTGAAGTACAGATAGAATTTAGAGATTGAAAGTTCTGTTCCATAAGGATTGTTGGCCAGCAGGACGTGGGGAAACTTACTAGCTCCTGAAAGACTTAGTGATCTGGATCTGGCCATGTAGATATTAGGATAAAGGTATTGAAGTCATTGATCTGTAGCCTATAAGTGCTACTCTAGATGCAGGTGATTATGGTTAGATGCCCATTCCTTTTTGCTCATTCCCAGCTCCCAAATCTCCCACCAGAAATTAGTGACCCCTGTAACACACCAGCATACTTCCCAGATATCACTGGTTTAAAGTAAAAACAAAACGAGGAAACACATTAAGAAGCCCTTAGGTCAGATCAGATTCAGATTTTTTAGATAAAGGGTGGGCTAGGGATTGATAACAGGAGAGGTTGAATCAGCAGAACAGATGGGACAGAAATCCCTGGAAGCAGTGGCATGTGAGGGCAACTGCAACTGGAAACAAGCTGATTATACTCTAGCTAGTTCTTGTTCCAGCTCTGTCACACAAGTCCTGCTGCCCATGTGACTGGTTTTCTAGTTGTTTTTCTTGCCACAGTACTATCCCCAAAGCTTCTCTGCTGCAAATGCCAGCTAACATAACCTTGAAGCTATATGTAAAAGCAAAGTATAAACCTGGTGGGAATTTAACAAAATAGGTCATTATTGCCCAGCAACCCACTGATAAGGGCCTGTCATGGCTCGCCTGCTGCCTCCATCAAGCAGTCCTCTAAGACAGGAAGAAAATAAAGCTTAAAACCTTACACAGTAAAATAGAAATCTGTCTAATATGAACTTGAGACCATTGAATCTCCTCACTTCTCAATATAGTACTATTATGTGACATGTCTGCTATGAAATTACAGGGTGCATAAATCTCATCGTGTTTTGGTTTAAGTTTGTTAATGAACAAAATGTCTCCAGAAGTTAAGCTCCTACACACCTTTATCTGAATTTTCACAATACTTTACTGATAACAACACAACTCACTTTCCAAAGTTGTTGGTGGAAGCTTTGTCTGCTTGGAGTCAGGAAGCTGACATGAACAACTTAATAGTTGCTGAATGATTGCGGGACTGATTTGCTTGAAGTGGTCCTTAGAAATGGAGGAAGAACTATTTTTTAAAAATATCTTCACAAGTTCATTGGCAGAGAAACAAGCCTATGTAGAAAAGTATATACAGTTACTGAATATGTTGCATATACCTGCATTTAATGCTGAGGTTAATTATGGAATCTTAGAAGAACATAGGGTTATACAGCCTAGAAAAACTTGTTTTCCGTATACTTATTTTCTGGTTAAATGACTTAATTACTACAATCACTTCTAATTCTTGTTTTTCCAAATAAAACTTGATACCAATATGCATTTCAGAAAGACCAGAATCTTTGGGATGAAGTAGCACAATTTTTATTGAAGCCTGTTAATATCATGAGGATCTGACACAATAATATCTCTAAATACGTTCTTGTCATATGTGCTAACAAATATATTTTATTGATAAAACAAATAATATTCTTAGATAGTAATGACAGGCTGCATTAATAGCAATAATATTGCTATTAATATAAGATAGTGCCTGTATCAAGGAAGTACTGGAATTTGGCTTTGTGCTGCATCTTTAGTACGATATGGAACACCATTGCTTTTTTCATTCTTTCAACAATGGCATGCCACTTTAAGGTCAGCAAACTAAATGTTACATGCTGTAAATTTGGTCTAATGATTACTTAGTAGTTGTATAATTAGAGGTACTTAAGAATTTCAACTACTTTTTGTTCTTGCTATAAACATCTCTTTGTCAAAAAAAGGAACTTTTATTGGGAACATTTATATTTTGAAAAAAATTCATGAAGAATTATTTTTCATCTCCAGGATAAAACTTCTAGTAAAAATGTCGGCAGTTAGCATTAGAATAGTTCTAGTGTCATTTTCTGTAAGAACTTTTAAATAGAAGTCATCCAGATCAAATATGCTGTTTTAATTACAGGAATAATCTTGATTTCTTAATCTCATCAGATTAGGTGTGATTCAATTAAAAAATAAATATTTGTTTTTTTAATTTAAATTAGTCTGCATCTGAGAATCAAGGAATTCCCAAATATTCTTGTTTCTAATCACTGAAGCTTAGGTTTCTTTTGAAAGGAAATTACTATTTAAATAAATTTTTTTTAATTATAATTACTTTTAAATAACCCAGTTAAAATCCAAACCCAACACCCGACTGCCTTTGTTCATCTGTTAGTAAAGTAAAATATGCCTTGTAGCTCACTTAGAAACTGAATGAGTTGAGCCCTGATACATTTATTCTGAATACCACATTCAAGTCTTCAGGATAACACTTATTCTTGCCACCTGGATCTATTCTGTTTTGCCACCAAGCATCAAGACAGTTCAGGAGCTACCATATTGGAAAAGACCTCCAGTTTGCCTCTTCTAGGCAGTGGTTTTGACTCTAGAAGGAGGGAACACCAACAAGTAGTATCAAGTTGGAAGTCTAGCTTGTCGCTGGTTATGAGCAGCATTCCTCACTGGTCGATACAGGGACTGATGGAACAGAGTGCACCGCATTCACGGATGCTAATGGGCATGGCTGCTATTTGGAGAGATCTTGACAAGCCAAAGAAATGGACTGACAAGACCTTCATGAAGATCAGCAAAGACAAATTTGTTGTGCTTCAAACAGAATAGCCCCATGCATCAATAAAGGCTGGGAAAAACCGACTGGAAGGTATCTTTAGACAAAAAAACCTTGGGGTCCTGACAGACAACTGGAACATGAGTCACCAGTGTGCCCTTGTGGCAATGAAGGCTAACTGCATACTGGGCTACATTAGCAAAAGTGTAGCCAACAGGCAGTGGGAAGAGATTATTTCCCTCCACTCATGACATGTGAGTCCACATCTGGACCAGGTCCAGTTAAATAACCTGCAGTACAAGAAAGACATTGGCAAATTGGGGGAAGTCCAATGGAGGGCCACCAAGATGGCTAGGGAACCACAGCACATGATGCAGGAAGAGGCTGAGGGATCTGGGTCTGTTCAGTTGGACAAGAGAAGTGTTGGGGGGGGTATCTTAAGTCTTCAACCATCTAATGGGGGTTATAGTGAAAATAGAGCCAGAGTCTTCTCAGAGATGTACAGAAAAAAAATGATGAGATGCAATAGGTATTAGTTGCAGCAGGGAAAATTTCAGTTTCTAATAATTAAAAAAAAACACAACAACATCAAAAGGAGGGCAATAAAGCACTGGTACAGGTTTCCGAGAAAGACTGTGGAATCTCCATCTTTGGAGACATTCAGAATTCAGCTGGACATGGCCCTGTGAAACTTGATCTTTGATGTTAGAACTGTTTTGAGAAGTAGGATAGACAAGATGAGGTCCAGGATTACTATGAACCTAAATTTTAATGTGATCTTGTTATCAGGAATTTGAAATGAAAAAAGCAAGATCTCATCTGGAAAATAAACTGTCTGCCCACACATAAAAAATAATGCTTATTTAGTAAAATGTTCTTGTAAGACTTGAGGCATGAGGACTTGCATCTTTTCTAGTTGCAAGCCCTAGCCTTTTAAGCTTTTTAAGACAGGAAGGCAGAGTACTAAGTCTCCATTAGTAAAGGAACTATATGTGTACTCCTGGAGGATGATATTGAAGAAACAAGTAAATTGAATTTGGATATTCTCATACGAAAAACTGGATGGATGGATGACTTTCGTTTCCAAAATCCATGTTTCTTTAATGACGAATAATAAATGAATACCTAGATATTGTGACATAGTTAAATGGAACTTAGTATCATTGCTCTTATTATATCATCTGCTACTTCCTTGTTTTATATGCATTTTTTAAATCAGTAGAGACCATGATGACTTGAAAGCAGTGACCTTTTTTCTGTGATAATGTTTCAAAATATAATTCCTATCTAAAAATCAAATCACAGATCTTAATGTAGTTAGCAAACACAAGTCATAAATGAGTCAATGCTTCATATGTAGCAGCATCTGTTACTAATGGAGCACAATGGCTATCTGCACAATGGATATGTGCAGAAAGTAGGAGCCAAAATTAGCAACACAACAGTGAAACACAAAGCCTTCTAATGGAATGATATGTCAAAGAAAAGCTAGAAAGCTATAGCTACAAAGAAGAGGAATAGAATGAAATCAAGAAACTAGGAATTAATACAGAAGAGAACTTATCTTCTCTTCAGATGTTTCTTTGTGATTTTTTTTTAATCTATACAGAATATTTGGCTCTCAGTTTGACTCCCAAGCCTCAGATAGCTCTGCTGCACACTTATCTTTTGAGTTACAGTCAGTCTCAGAAGTTCAAGAAATCAAAACCTGTGTTTTATAAATTTTTCTATTGCTGGAGAACAATTTTATTTCTTGTACAGACAGTGTTGCTATGGATTTCTGTCCTTCATAATTTAAAATTAATATGAAAGACATTTAAAATGACCTTCATTTGAAATTATTTTGAGACCCTATTATGTCTTATCATGCTGATCAGCACGATTCTCTTTTGTGGTCAGCTGGAAAGAAATAAACATACCAATAGAATATGTATTCCAAATACAACAAAATTACACAGATAGATATCTATTAGAATGGCATTTAACCAGATGCCATTTGCCTCAGTTCTACCTCATAAAACGACCACACAGCAAAAGTCAATTGCACATTGCTTATTCTCCTAAATGGAGAAGAAACATTGTCTTTGAGTTAACTTAAATTGTAAAGAACTGAAAACAATAGAAACATGTATTTCAAATGTATACATCAAAATATATACCAAGTATATACTTTGAAGTCTCCTTTTTTTTTGTCTAGAGAATGTCTTCCAGTCTAAAGGCTGGAAGTTAGTTACCATCTTAATAATTATTATAAACAAAATTTATTTATTTTCAAATATTTAGGGTAAGGATAAAATCACCTGCAATGAGCCACTGTCCTTCAAAGCCCTCAAAGTGGATGCTGGGTAGTAGCTAAAGTTCTGTCTTACAGACCCTATACTTTCTAAAGGAGGTTTCTGGACTCCATAGATGGCTACTAAAAGTGTTTGGAAATGCCCAATCTTCAGTTTACAGAAGCCTTTTAAAAAACAGCTTACACAGAAACCTTAATTTACTTTTTCCCTTAGTACAGAACAACTCTTCTTTCTACAAGGTCACTTAAGGGGCCCTAGAAGCTCTGAGACATAAGAGCCGGAGAAATCTCTAATAAATGTGTGAAAATATTGTAGCCATGGTACTACAGTCCTCTGTGTCTGAAGAAACACCTGATCCTGTGTAATATTAACCATTCTGTTAGCCCCTCCCAGCTACTTTAATCACACATTCAACAACCATAAAGTTCTTCCCCCAATTAATATTTAAACAAATAGAACTATATTAAAATATATTTTTATCAGTATCTACATGACTTTTTGAAACGAATAAATTTTACCTCAGAAATATTGTAACCTTTGCAAACCAATTTGAACTTTTATCACTGAAATTCTGTGACCAATACTATAATAACATTAAAAAAAAAGATTAACCTGGTCCCAATCTGTGTTCCTTTCATGATCTTCAAAATAACCTTTCAGATAGCGTCCTTTTGTATGGTTTCCTTCAACTGGGATACTTCTGGTTCCAATATCTCTGACTGCCATACTATAACGTCTTCTTTTGTGACTGTGGAGTTGGCCATTTACAGTGCAGGTCTTTTTGGCCATAAGCACATTTAGTAGCTGTTCTAGTTCTAGTAATTCATTAGAAAAGAAATATGTTACCATGGGAAAATACACATTTAAAAAGATAAAACCAAAAATAATTGTTAAAATTTTGTTAGTTTTAACATTAATTAATCTCCTCATTTTCATGGATTTTTCTCTCCTCAGTTTGGTTCTGTACGTAATTTCTGTTTAACACCTCTAGAAGTTCAAGACACCTGTATACTCAGCCTTTCCTCCTTTATAGTACCATACTCTGATGTTTTGCCTATGACTACCTCAGAGGAAAACAGACGTGACTGAAAGGCAATTCATCTTCCATTTAATCATTATCTACAAATTACTGCTAAATAGCTTCACTGTTCGTCAAATTTTCCCATGTAAGTGGAACACCATGCTAAGATGCCATGGTCAGGTATTTGGAGAGTCCAGAAGACCAGGAAGGCAGATGCTTTATAGGGTGTCCTGAAAGCAATCTTCAGAAGTGGAACAAAGGGCAGCGGATTTTCTCTCCCTTTGGTTAATCTGGAAGCATGCCTGTTTACAGCACTGAAGTAGAAAGGAGGGAGCCAGGATCCCTAATCCAAACCTGACACAATGCAGGGATGTATCCCATGACATAGCTTGAGTGCAAGGGGTGTGCCTGCTGATGAAATGCTTGGTTATATGAGGGGCCATACTCTATCCTATTTTACAACCTTCCTTAACCTCTGCATTTTCAAGAAGAAGCCATAGTGATAGTTTCTGTAAACCTGAGTTTGTCCATTGGAAACAAAGGCAGGCCACAAATTAATTTCAAAGGAATTTAGATCACTGAGATTAAGAATGTTTCCATGTGGTAATCCTTCATTTTTTTAATGTTGTTATTCAGAAAATGCAAATAGTATAATCTTAATGGTAAATCTTACAGAAAGGCTTGTGATAAGATGTTTATCTACTTTCTTTGTCTTGAGCAAACAGATCTGAACGGAGCTGAAGCTAGATTTTTTCTAAATGTAGTGAACTCTAATTTTCTTTTTTTCCATGCTGCCAGTTCCTAGATCTTTCCTGCAGTTATTATTAAGAATTTGAATAAATTTAAAGTGAGAATTTAATTAGCTTAGGCTTAAAATATACTTAAACTCTAACAAACTGGTTAAGAATATGTTTTGTTTCTCTGAAAGACACCCGAACTCCACCAAGCATTAAGTCTTGCTATTGTCTTCACTGGGGCCTGCATTTCACCATATATAGCTATTTAGTAGCACCGTGGCTAGATGGCTCTGTCCATTCTTGTGAGTCAATTATTTTAAAAGACCTAGCTTGGCAATTTTAAAGGAAGGGTTTTGCTGTGAAACCAGTTTATGCAAGTACAATCTAGGAGTCCAAGTTTAGGGCTGAAGATTTGGGTTTTTTTTTCTTATTATTATTTACTTCTGTGACACAGTGTACCTCTGTGTAACCTAAAAGCAGTAAAAATATTTTTAGCTATGCTTAATTCAACTTTTTAAGCTGTTTTAAAGCATACTTAATGCAACTTCTAAAAAGTGCTTTGAAAAGCTTGAAAAGCTTTTCTATAAACAAGAAAAAGTAGATGTCTTATAATAGCCTTCTAAATCCCTACTATGCCTCCAAGCTGATGGTTTAGCTTCTTAAAACACCAAGCATGCAGAATCTTTTATAGAACTTAATAGCAGCTGCTGAGAGCTCAACACTTGTCTGTTCTATTTTTATTTATTTATTTATTTTTGGACCACTTCGAACTCTGCTATACTTCTATTTATTTATGGTTAAGTAGCATTTCTGACACATTTAGCAACAGAGCTCCTGAAGAAAATGAACTTTGCATATTCCAGGCTCACTGACTGGGTACGAAGATCAGAAGGTGGGTAGGAAAGCACAAACCATAAACATGTACATTAGGCAGATATCAGAGAGCATTTGGTCAAAACAGAGTGGCCTGTGTCAATTTCATCTCTTCTGGTGGTACATCTACACTAATTAGTGACTAGGGTGTCTAATCTGGCTACCTTACATGAATTATTCCACCTACCCCTAAGTGAGTCTTGCAATGTATCAAGGTCTGCATAAAGAAGCAATGTAAATGAGGCCCCAGTGAACTCTGCCATCACAGCTAGATTGCCACGCTCAGACCTCTCTTGGGTAATTCAGACTGTGCTGAGCAATAAAGTCATAAATTAATGTGATGGTACACATTTAATAATCACTGTAACAATTTGTTTTATACCTCTCAGAGAATTATCAAAATAAGGAGTTTGTTTTCCAACATTGTTTTTAAATTTAGAAGAGACTACTTAACAGCTCTAAAAGGAAATGGCATTTAAATCTAAAATGAAGTGCAAGAAGTCCTTTAGGCACTTAAAGATAGTTTCCATCATATGTGTGTTGCAAAAGGCAACTAGAGATGAATAAATAGCTTACCTGTTACTTGAAGCTCAGTGGTACTGTTTAGAGAACTGAAAATATATTTTATAAAGAATTCTGGTGAGGGCAAACTTGCTTTCCCCATACAGACTCCTTGGAGAGCCAGAGTAATGATTAAAGCAGCCAGGCGTGGAAGAGTGTTTTCATCAGCACCATCTCTGTCCATTATATCAGCATTTTTCTCCAGAGTACTCACATCAACACACTGAAATCAGGATAAAACGGCATGAAGACAGCCCTGGTCACCTCCATTTAAATAATCAGAGTGACAGGAGGAGAAACTGGAGAGAACACTTTCACAGACAGCCAGGATAGAAAAAATACTAAGATTAAAGCTGTAATTGACAGCAGGACAGCAAATGTGAACCAGAGGACATTTTCAGGAGAACAGGCGTAGAATAAAAAAGCCTGAAATTTTACTCAGTGTCTGATGGGGAAGAAGTACAGTCCTTCATTCAGGTTATTTTTCCTTGGTGTCATTTTCATGCTGTTTCTGTTATTCCCATGTCCTCCTCAATTGCATCTACATCTAATTCCAGAAAGTGGCAGAAAAGGGAGTATTTTTTATTAAGGCACAAGAAATTGACTCAAATAATACAGACTTCAACTCTTTATCTCAAACTTCAGAAAGATTTCTCTCAATGATTTTAGTTCCCTATCTATTAAATGGAATCAATAATTTGTTATCTGGGGACAATATGGAAAGATATAATTCTGCAGATAAAGGGTGACTTCCCTGCTAGGTGACCAAACAGGAGCAGTTGACAGTTGTGTACACCCATGTGTGCAGGTCTGAGTGAGGGAGCAGGGTACAGCTCTCTCAGTTACCTGGAAACTTATCCCTGTTTTCTTCCATTTCTGCCTTTCTTGTTTATTTTCACTGCAAACAGTTGGGGTTTGAGAGAAACAAAAACATTGGTGAAAATTACTTGAGTTCATTTGTCTCTAGCCCATAATAACTAAATTGAAAAGTCAACTAGACAAGCCAGTACAGTAATAATTTATTTCGCACGTACACATCTCTATATATGCCTTAAACACTGTAGAGAGGAGGCTGGCATTTCTTTTGCCATCCATCCATTATACATTTACATTTCCCCAACCTGAAATTTCACTTTTCATTTAAAATAACGTATTAGCTGCTACGACTGAGAAGAGGATATTTTCTGTGAAACCAAAACACATAAAGAGGCAGTAAAAATGCTATTCTTCTATTACCACCCTGCATCATTGGTCCTTTTCCATAACTTAAGTGTTGTGATTCTAAGCATTAGAATCACACAGACTCAGAATTAGTCTATAATATTTTGAGTATTTTTCATTAAAAAAAAACTCTTTTCCCTCTTGACAGTGAGCGGTGAAGTCCCAGTTACTGAACAGGCTTGACAACCGATTATACTGCCAGCATAAACAGACCACACAGTAAAGCACTTTATGGATTGTTATTCTATCTTGACATGCCAAATACCCACCAATGCCTCTTTACAGTTGCCCAGATACCATTGGAGTTCTTGGAAATCAGCACGTTCACCAAGCCTCAGAACCAAAAGTACTGGTCAATGAATAATTTATGATGGGAAACGATTATACAAAGAACACAGAAAGAGGAACTGGAGGCCCTCAGCATTCTGCTGCACAGCCAGGACTCCTAGCCATCTTCTGTTTGAGTAGGAAACTCTACTACAGTCTGGTGTAAATTAAAATCTAATGAAAAGAAAAGAAAAAAGGGCAAATTCAAACTTTGCAATAAACCAAATTTAGCTGTATGTTACGAACAGATCTAAGGGGCTTCTCACAGCAGGTCAACCTGTACTTTTGGAGCTGTCTAATCTGGCACAAACTTATTTTATTGCCTTTTACAAGGAAAACAGTTTTTCTTTAGATAGTGAATTCAAGAGTATTATTCCATTATTTTATAGACCCTACTTGAGATAAGAAATAATAAACAGTGGTGAGAAAACTCGCTGTATGCTTCCTGACTTAAAAAGGATGTTTTTGGCCGAATATAGTCAATATGCTTTTTTTAAAAAAACTTTAAATTTAATCTTATCGTTATCACTCTTTCTACAAGGCATATTCATGCTGGTAGATAATTAGTCACAAATATGTGTCCCAGCTGAAGGAAACCATCATATCTTTGGACAGTTTCCTTATTCCACCCTGCTTTAGATGAATGTGGAAGTGCAGGGCCTGGCAAGGATATCATTACAGCAAAATGATTCATCATTTCTGCTATACAGCCAGATCAGTTTTGGAGTTGTTCTGCTTTATACCATTTAAATACAATCACTGCTAGTACATCTATAATAATAAATACAAGAGATGAGAAAGTATTTTATGTCCTTGAAGCCAAGTGCAAAATCTTGCATGTACATGGCTATGCTCTTTTCTCTCTGTC
The DNA here is from genome assembly GCF_963921805.1 of Phalacrocorax carbo. Lineage (NCBI taxonomy): Eukaryota > Metazoa > Chordata > Aves > Suliformes > Phalacrocoracidae > Phalacrocorax > Phalacrocorax carbo. The sequence goes on along the minus strand of NC_087514.1, from coordinate 145,808,074 downwards.
CTAAGCATGGCAACTGCATCTAAATTACCTGTCGGGATTGGTCCCTAATATCTTTTAAAAGGGTGGAAAGGAGGACCCGTGGAACTACTGACCTGTCAGCCTCACCTCTGTGCCTGGGAAGATCATGGAACAGATCCTCCTAGCAGCTATGCTAAGACACATGGAGGGCAGGGTGGTGATCCGAGGCAGCCAGCACGGCTTCACCACAGGCAAGTCCTGCTTGACCAACCTAGTGGTCTTCTATGATGGAGTGACTATATCAGTGGGCAAGGGAGGAGGTATGGATATCATCGATATCATCTATCTGGACTTCTGTAAGGCCTTTGACATAGTCCCCCACAGCATCCTTCTCTCTAAACTGGGTACATATGGATTTGATGGGTGGAGTGTTTGGTGGATAAGGAACTGGCTGGATGGTCATATCCAGAGAGTAGTGGTCAATGGCTCAATGTCCAGATGGAGATGGGTGACAAGTGGTGTCCCTCAGGGGTCCATACTGGGACTGGGACTGTTTAATATCTTCATCAGTGACATAGACAGTGGGATTGAGTGAACCCTCAGCAAGTTTGCAGATGACACCAAGCTGAGCAGTGCAGTTGACACACCAGAAGGATGTGATGTTATCCAGAGAGACCTAGACAAGCTAGAGAGGTGGGCCTGAGAACCTCCTGCGGTTCAACAAGGCCAAGTACAAGGTCATGCACCTGGGTTGGGGCAACCCTCAATATCAATACAGGCTGGACGAGGAAGGGATTGAGAGCAGCCCTGCAGAGAAGGACTTGGGGGTAATGGTGGATGAAAAGCTGGACATGAGCCAACAATGAGCTTTTGCAGCCCAGAAGGCCAACCATATCCTGGGCTGTACCAAAAGCAGTGTGGGCAGCAGGTCGAGGGAGGTGATTCTGCCCCTCTACTCTGCTTTAGTGAGACCCCACCTGGAGCCCTGCATCCAGCCCTGGAGCCCTGAGCACAGGAAAGACATGGACCTGTTGGAGGGAGCCCACAAAAATCATCTGAGGACTGGAGCACCTCTTATACAAGGACAGGCTGAAAGAATCAGGGTTGTTCAGCCTGGAGAAGAGAAGGCTGCAGGGATACTTTATTGTGGCCTTTTAGTACTTAAAGGGGGACTACAGGAAGGATGAGGGCCATCTCCTTAGCAAGGCCTGTTGTGAGAGGACAAGGGGTAATGCTTTTAAACTAAAGGAGGGTAGATTTAGACTGGATATAAGGAAGAAATTTTTTACAATGAGGGTGGTGAAACACTGGCACAGGTTGCCCAGAGAGGTAGTGGAGGCCCCATCCCTGGAAACACTCAAGATCAGGTTGGACGGGGCTCTGAGCAACCTGGTCTCGTAGAAGATGTCCCTGCTCACTGCAGGCGGGTTGTACTAGGTGGCCTCTAAAGTCCCTTCCAACCTAAACCATTCTATGATTCTATGATCTATGCACCATCTCACCAACCACGTCTCAGTGGACTCTGTGGAAGTGCTCAGTAGCACATGCCAAAAGCAAGTCAAGGAGAAGGCTAGTATTAAACAGCATGTACAATGAAAGACCAACGATCAGCCCATGCTCTCACACTGATATTTACCAGTTTTCTGGAGGACCATGATACTGGCACAATGCCTGAACTAGCTTAAAGGCATTATATCAATAATAAATATGAATTTATTTTGACTCCTGTTTTCTTTACCTGGGTTTCAGAAGTTTTAAAATGTTGCCTTACAGCAGCCAAAATATCTTCAGTTTCATTCCGTGAAAAATAATAACAGTCTTCATCATGTCTTAAACTAAGCATACGCTGTAGGTAAAATTTGTAATCCTTATTATTCAAGCTGAAGTCTGAAGAACACACATCTCTATGATGAAGAATGTAGTAGAGAAGAATAAGAGAAATTCTCTCAAATACTTCTTCACTGAGATGATCTTCTAAATCTCCACCAGCTGTTAGTAACAAAGCATCTGGTTCAAGGCACTGTGAAAAAATAAAAATAAATGGAAATTCAACTCAAGTAACACACTGCCAGTCATCTGCAAATACAATTAGAGAGGATAACAGGAGAACTCAACTCTTATATTTAAGGGATTGAACCTAAGCCTACACAGATGCAGGCTGACGGAATAGCAGGAGGGGGGTGCAGGTAATTCATTGCAGTTCTATGGTTGCAAGATCACACTGTGGTTTTTTCCAGACCCTCTTCTGTTTTTAAGAAATGTCGAGTATCAAAGGGATTTAAGATTTACTACAAAACAGGACTAACTCTAATCAATCATTGCAGAGAATTGAAAGTCTTCCACTGGCTTCAACAGACTGTATTTCTGGTTATAAATATATTAAATAAGGGCTATGGCTATTCATACTTTCACCTGTGCATTCTATATGTGTTTATATTATAAAACAAAGACCCTATCTGGACTGTAATTAATTCAGGGTATGTAAACAGAAGTTATATCATATTCAGCGCACTGTTAAGAGCCTTAATTGACTCTGCAATTGTACAGCTGTTTTTATTTTTTCTCAGTGAATTCTGTTAACTGCAATAATTTGGTCCAGTGCAGAGAAGCCGGCACAGGTCTCAACACCATTTAGTCCTCCAAATGCATTTCAAGAGGGATTGAAATGATATAATCACCCTGTGCAGGCTTTTTATCTAAGCACAGATTTTTAAATATATATATAAAAAAATATGTGTATATATAAACTCCTTTCATTTTTCTTGATACAAAGACACTTTTCCAGAAACTTTTGTCAGCGCAAGCACTAGTCTTTAAACCAGAAGACTACTAGAGCTCTATGTCAGGCTATGGTAAATAAGATGCTGGATTCCATAATAAAGAATCTTTCTTGAAGGGATGCTGTATTGTCATTCATTGTGTGGCTGTTTTTTGCCAACTGGTTCCTTTCCAAGCACGTTATAGGCATGTCAGCTAATCTCAGTTATTATGGTAGAGCAGCCAGACTGTACATTTCAGAGAAGAAATTACAACACATTAAGATTCTGTGGGAGGATCAAAACTGCACTCTAATAAATTAATGAATTCAGACAGAAGCTAGTCTGTGAGACTAAATTGTTTGTGGCTACAAGCATGATGTGTTGGGTGGTGTGGCTCACCTTGTATGTTACTTCGTTTTCCTACACAGAAGCTGAGTAAAATCAAACACACTTGTGTTCAGAAGCCAATGTTCCTTGAAGGAATTGAGAAAGCTGCTACTTTTTAACAGAAACAATTATAACAAAAATCCTCACAAATAATCTGAAAAAAAGAGAACTGTGGATGGGAATTGCCAAATTAAGTATTTATACTTGTAAATAAACAAGATTACAGTATGATCCACTGTGCCCTGCCTACATTGTCTATCAAGGTCTATAATTCTAACTTTTTCTAATGCATGTTTCTGAGCATTAGTATCTGGGATAGGAGGAATAATAGACATTCTGTTTCTGTCCCAGAAGACCTCAAGTTAGCCAACCAACCTTTTCAAACACTCAAGAGTAATACAATAAACACACTGCATGCAGTGGAAGATTTTCAAAGACTTCTATAACATTTCAAAACACAGTGAAGATAAATTGTAATCAGTGAGGCTGTTGTTTGCTCTTGAAAGGAAGATGACTGAAAAGGAAATTGCTAATTGGAAGCAGTTGCATTGTAAAAGATGCAGCTATTTCATAGCATATGGGTAGTCCATAGAGCGTGGCCTTTAAGGAGATATCAAAAGGATATAAATTGGTTCATCACTGGTTATTTTGCTGTTACTAGTATTTTACAGGCATAACCAACTGCATGGCACTTGGTTTAGAAATGCTTATCTGTTATAAAAAAGAGACCACCTTTGAACCTGGGCACTGAACCCTGAGTTTCTTCTGTTTAAGAGACCAGAAGATAGAAAAAAATCTCTTACCACTGCAAGAAATATATGACTTTCATGTGCTTAGGAGATAAAGAAGTGTCAGTTGCCATTCAATAGCTGCCAGCCCCTGCCCAAAGAGTCTTCGGGCCAGTATGTAACAACAAACCAGAAAAGCATCTAAAAAAGTGTTAAACTGCACTCCTTTTAAATACCCATTGGAGACATAATTAAAAATTAAAAAAAAAAAACAAACACAAAAAAAACCCCAAACAAACACCAAAAAACCCAAACAAAACCTGAAAACAAAGTCATGTGGTATGGCTGGAATCCTGGATTTAGAAGGGAAAGTTGAGTCTGAAATCAATTAGTTATTCCCAACAAGCATGGGAAGGAAAATGCCAGGCTAAGGTGGGGCATTCTGTTTCAAAATTTGACAGTCTTGAAGGATAGTGCTTCTTGCACAGTTTTTGCAATCTTGCTTACCAAATCTTGTTAAATCATCATGGAAGATTTCAGCAGAGTGCCATGTGGGCTGCACAGGACTGAAGATGCCATCTCTCTCACATGGATTTTCTACAGACAACTGTGTTCATGTGGCACTGGCAGAACAGTGTTACTGACACAGCCAAAGCTGAGAATTACTGGAAATAGTGAAAGTCCTAAAATTCTTCCTACAGGGAATTTCCAAGATGAAGTGTAAACAGAGTGGAAGTCCTGACCAAAGTAAGCCCCAGCTAAGTTCTTCTTAGACATCTTCCATCCAAGGATATGGTGGGCATGATCTCCATAAACACATCAAAAATACAAGAGAAAATATGGCAATCCATAGAAGCAAAACAAAGAGGGAGAACAAGAAGGCCTAGACCCCTGTTTTGTGAAGTTTAGGAGGACTCTATATCCATTACTGTTTAAGACACTCTCAGCTTTTGATCTGCATCTGTATCTGGTACATATCCATTGCCCATATGTGCAGAGAAAACTGCACAATCTGCTTCATAAAAATTACCCATTTAGGGAATAACAGGCACCTACATTATTTATGTAAGAAATTTCACATTGGGGGTCATGAAAAATGGAAGCATTTGTAGAAAGGGCATATTAAATGAGTAGCCATTTACTGCACAAGAGAAAAAGATCTCCACTGGCTTGGCAGATTGCCAAAAATAGTATGTTGTGAAAGCATTCACCTTTATGACCATCCTCCTAATTCTGACATAAAGTGACACTGTGCTGTATGTAGGTCACAGAACAATGCCAGAGCTAGAGTAACGTAATCAAAGCCAAGACGGACCAAGCCTTTTGTGGTCCCTTTCAGATAAGTTCCTCACTTATCACTGTCTCTGTCCTACCAGAAACTACGATCTTATTCACTTGTTCCTTTCTTTGTCAAGTTGGGAATCAGTTCTGAAAATATTGTCAACTCAACTAGACAACCAAACCTTCTGTGAAGCTGTACCCTGGACTATTTCCAGTTTCAATTTGGAGTTGTAGATTCATTCTTCTGCTTTTGATTTTCATTGACCTGAACTGCTTACCAAAACCCTCCCATAAATCTTGAATATTTCAGTGAAGTAGCACATAAATCTGAGACAATCCTGTCTGCGTTTTATTTTTACGAACTAGAATCCAGAACAAAAAAAAAAGTGGCAGAACTGGTCCCCAAGTTTTACTTATATCTTTCCACAGTGGAAATTCTCCGTGTCCCAAATTCAAGCTCATGCTTTTATAGTTAGTTCAGGGTAACACAGAAAAGTCTTTGTTGGAAAGTAAACACTTGACAACTTTTAAAGGAAAATTATTGTTGTCATGCAACTGAAGCATGGAGTTTTTAAGGAATGCCTGTCATGTTTGGAATATCTCTTCATGATCTCAGACAATAAATATTAATAATTCAGAATGAAACAATTAAAGCAGGGACAACTTTTTGCTGCAACAACAAGCCCTTCACATGCTTAGGTTTTGTATTCAGGAGAGTATCACTCCAATAAATAATTTTAGAACTCACTGACGATCCTGTAAAGATATCCCTCATTAATTGAAGCACTAACCAGATTACAATCCTCTTGCATGCCATAAATCCGCTGTGGGCACTCAGCTCTCTCCAGTAATATTTTGATCAGTTCTCGTGAGTGGTTCATGTGGAGCTCAGTGTTGTCAGCTGAAAGAACGCGTAAAACTTCCACCAGATAGCCTCGGCTGGGAGCATAGCTGCCATCCTGCCCATGCTCTTCCCCAGGCTGTCCTTCAGCAATGAGCACGCTGAATATGAAAGCAGAACATACCACCCCAAGAGCTGGATGCTTGGTCAGAAAACACATCTCCTCTTCCTGCAGTGCTTGATCTGCACTGAATGTTGGACTGTTGTTTGCACTTCACAGCTTAAACTTGAAACCTGAGGAATCTGAATGGTAAAGGGGAAAAAAACCCCAATGCTTTAATTAGTGTGAATGCAATATGTTTGAAAGGATTTATTAATTGGTCAGCTAAGCTGATTTGCAGTGACAAGCTGTTTTTGAACAACAGGGAGCCTGTAAGGGCTTTACAGCCCAGAACAGCAGGAAACTAAGAAAACCATGCCCTTAAAACTTCTGTAGAATTACCAAGAGGTTGACTCAAAATGCCCTTCACTCCTCATAAAAGTGTATGGTTTTCATTTCAGTGTTATGTTACTGAATTCACTAATAATCTTCTTCAGTAGGAATAGGAAAATACCATAGCTTTCACTTTCATTCCATTATGAAACAGGTTTTTAGTAGCAAAAATAGCTGTAAATAAAGATTACTAGTCTAATTCTGATACGAATGTTCAGTAATCACACAGCAACGATACAGAGAAGGTTTTATTTTCAAAACACTTTACCAGCATTACCAAACTCCAGCTATATAACACAAAATAGGAATGAACAGAATGTACTTAAAAATTAGTGATATTTTATGATCAGATGAAAGAGTTACAAAACTAAGGTTGTGATTTCATTCATAGAGCTCAGTGAAGAAACAAGACAAACACACCAGAAGCAACAAGCTTAACTTGTTAACTCTAGATGCAAAAGACACTTTGTAAATCTGCCTTGTCACCATCCTTCCTAGTGTACCATCGTCTCTGCTTCAACAATAATCTATCTCAGTATCAAAGCACAAGAAACATAAAAGAGATTCAGTTCTGTTTTCCACAAAGAGGTTTTCATTTTATTGATGGGCAGACACTGGCAGTGACATACAGTTTCAGATGATAGTGCACATGTGTTAAACAGCCACAAATAAGTTCAGCTTCTTTTAAGTGCAATATGGTACGTGTGTGTCTTATTTTAAAGGAAACTTTGCGAACAAAGTATTTAAAAGGAAAAAAGAACTCCTGAATTCAAACTGGCATTAACTCAGATAAAGGTTAGTATGCTTCTAGATGTTAGGAAATCTGTTGGTGTTTGGATATATTATACTGTTAGTAGCATTAGGAATATGTATAATTGTTATGAGGATGCACTTATTTCTAAACATCATTTTCTTACCTTCTGAAGGGAAAAAGAATGCTTGTATATCTAGCTTTGTGGCCTTCTGAATCCTCAGAAGTATTTAGCTGCTGGAAGTCCGATGTTTTTAAAATTCCTTGATGGTGCTCTGGAAGCTGGAGAGGATTAGTTTATTGCTGCCTTGCAAAGTTTTCAGTTGCTATGGAGAGAGCTGCTCTTAAGGTAACAATGGAGGTGGACAGGAATAAGTACATGTTCTTCTTGGCAAGTTCTAAGCATCATGTTATTAAATGTATTTCACATATTTTAGTAGTTATCATTTTCATCCAAACAGCCTATTTTAGCAGTGCAAGATACATAAAATCTACTGGAAAATGTATTTCATTACGACGGATAACACTTGCAAGCACTCTGACTGTTCTCTATATTACTATATTATCTGAGCAATTTTACAACAAACCTGATTTTCTTTTTTGCATCAAAACATTACTTCTTTTTGCAAATATGAGAACAGAATAGAAATAAAAATCTTTTCAAGCACCTCCATAGAAAAAATGGTATTTTTCTTTGGGAAACACTGTCCATGGAGAACAGGCTCTTTCCTCCCCACTTATTCTGTGCCACATTTGCACCATTTGAAAAAGCTGGGATAGCTCAGACTGCAGTGCAACAAAATTTCTTCCACTCAGATTTTCCAGAGGGATGCTGTTACAAAGTTGACATCAACGTCACCAAGTCATTACGATATTATTGCACTGGAAGTTAGTGAAACCTGTCATGACTGACAGATTTCCACAGCGACAGGTGCACCAGTCATATTACTCTCCCACCTTCCAAACCTTCTGTGTGGTAATCAAGAATTAACATCTCAGTTGGCTCAACAAATCCTGTGAAGCAGTAAGCCTGTAGTAACAGAAACATCACAATTCTCTTTAAAGCTAGATTGACAAAATCCCGGGACTCCAAAAGGCTGGTAATGTTTCCTACAAGGTGGTGAGCTCAAAGGGAAGAACCTTGTTTTAGTAAGGCTGAGAACTGGCAACTGATATTGGCTATAAAAGGATTTAAACTGACGGCACCAGCTTGAGTGAAGTGCAAAATACAAACAAATGTTCTCAAAAATACAAAGTACAAGTACATGGAAGTATGTACAAACTCTTGAATGATCAAGGCTGAGCTTTTAAAAAGTTAGTCCTATTATTAGATGTTCAAGTACAAAAAAAAACAACCCTCAGATTTGTACCAAAATACCTTTTACTTCATAAATTACAAAATATATTTATCAAACTACCATTGCCAAATATGCAACTTTATGCAAACAAGAATTAGAGTAATTTTAATCTCAAAGATTTATTTTCAGATGAATAACTGAAAAGCAGAAACACATGATAATACACATCTCCACTAGCTTTTATATAATTTGCTCTGTGAAACAAAGCTAACTACGTCCAGACTTGTTCCACTAATAAAAATAATGCCTCAGATAATGAGGGAATAGCTTCCAGCATTTAATTCTGGGGATTGCTCAATATCCAAACAAACACAGAATAGGTTTATCTGTATATAATTTGGTGTTTTGTATATAATTACAAATTGAAACTAAGAATTCATTCTATCCAATTAATGTGTACAAACAGAGGGTGAATTGTTTCAATTTGTTGCAAAAAGCTAACATTTAAAAACACATTTGATGATTTATAACTATTGAAAGCTTCTGAGAGAAGATTTACATAATACTGGCTTTATCTTACATTAATATTTATCTTACAGGGGGATGGTAACAAAATGACAGGTTCAGTGTATTAAAAAGCAACAGGTAATAAATGGTACAGGGTACTATGGCTGATTTCAAAGGAGACTTCACTTCCGTTCTTAAGACTAAGTGTTGCAAACCTCCTCTGGCTTGTAACTGAGTTTCTCAGTGGTGGCAAAATAACTGATGGGGACTCAAGCCTCAGCCTCTGCTTTTACCCCTGACACCAGAGCATTACATGTGCTTTCAGTCATGCCACTGTCAACAACGAATTCTTCTGGCTACACAACGCTTGGATTGCTACTTTTGACGTAGTTGCTATCATAAGTTGCCAAGTCCTTTTTCCAAACCATTCCGTAGTAGCATTGCTCCCCTACTACATACCCGTCCTGATGCTGTGCCAACTGATAAAATGGGACAGTCATAATAACAGAGCTGTATCATTAGATGCCTATTAGAAGTTTGCTGAGATACACAGACAGAAAGAATTCAGTGGTACAGTTAAATGTCCTAAAACATCCTGAAGCACCTATCACTGCTATTGTTCTCTCATGTGTTGTAAGGCTCAGCCATTTTGGCTCAAATTTGACTGTATGTCTTTTGGTGATTTTTAATAAAGGGTAAAAAAATGTCCATGCACAATGCTTGTAATCCAGTTACTCTCCATTTACTGTAGAATGATAATATGTATGGAAGAAAGAGCCCTCAGGGGAACTGGAGAACTGGGATAACTCAAATTGGGGTAGCTTACCATTCTAACAGGATGACAGACTGTATATAGCAAAACCAGAGGCATGATGAACTTAGTGATTAAGTAAGCAAATTAATATTTTTTTTATTCCATTCCACATTTATTAAGGACTTTGGCATGATCAAGCAAGGGTCTGAGCTCAAGAACTTGCAGTGATAATCAATCAGTTTTAATCAGTTTGAACAGCTACCATGGAGGGGTACTTGTAAGAGAGTAACTGATTGCTGACAGGCATAGGTACATCCCCCAGGAAAAGAAGTAACAGAAGAAATAAGGTAAAAAGAAGAGTAATAAAAATGGGAACCTCGCAAAACTCTTATTTTCATTTTATGACTGGATTAATGATCGGAGACAACTGCATATCAAATTTTCTCCACACACAAATGCAATCTTTTATGACTTAGAAAGCTCATATACTAATAACTTAACTTCCATTCTTAGTGAGTAGGAGTGAAGGCAATTTCCAAACGGCATAACCAGACACAGAACATGATAAGCACATGCAACAAGCCCTCTTTAGTTATAGGATTATTATTTATTTATTTGGTTTTAATTTTAAGTGAACCAGTGAGACTTACTGCAGCTTATCTTCTTGTTTCTCCCACCCACGCACCTGCTGTGAGAACAAAAGCAAGTTGCCCATTCACAAATGCCATGAATAACTGCACTCTGCAATTTCCTGGTTTTCAAAGGATCGGTGAATAAATTATGTAAGAATAGGAAAACTCTTTAGAGAACTCACTCTGAGATGACAAGGACATTCCTGTGAGCTCTACCAACCTGACAAACAGCTTAATTTTATTTGTACAGCAGAACGGGAAAGGATGTAGACATCATTTTAGCAAGAACCCTGCTGAACTTCACAGCTTACTGAGAAATGCAGCTATATAACTCTTATTCCTTAAATCCTGTATAACTTGTTTTGATGGACTAAGCAAATGCAGCTTTTGCCCTTTTATTAAATGCAGCAATTATGGCAAATAGAAGAGAATCCTGTGGTACTGCAGGCTTCCTCCATGTTATTAATGTGATGTGTGCACATTGCTATAATTACAGCCATAGGTAGCATATTGACATATGAAAGAACTACATTTTGCATGTGATTTGTTCAGAATTTCAATATATAAAGCATCTTTGCCAATGAATTAATGCCAGAGTGCTGTAAAAATAGTCAGTTGTTTAAAATTACCACAGTCTATTCAGCTTCATTGGCCTCACACATCAACCCTAACAATATCACATGTATTAAGATTGCCAGAGAATTAAGATAAATGAATGCTATTTAAATTATCTGAGTTACATATATTAATGCAGAGTTATATATATTAATATATGTCCCTGGAACAAGCCTTGTATTAGTTAAGGACTGTGAAATTCACCTGTTACTCAGCAGAAAGTTTCCTAAGACCTGGAAATCTAGTTACATCAAAATAGAACAGAAAGAACTCATGGTTTACTTCCACTCTAGGCCAGCAAAGCCTCTTGTGTTTTGAGAAACGTACATTCAGAAGTGACTTCTCACATATTACAGAATTAATCTGTGACATTTATTGTCCTCAGATATTCCTGGCATGAAAGCTTATGTGGGTTAACAAAAATAAAATGTTCTTTTATATGGAAAGTGTGATCCAAAACCTCATTAACTGCCCCCATCTCACTATGGGCTTCTCCCTCACACAACCTCTCCATTGCTGACTATCTGGCTATGTTTCATAAAAAATTTTGAATGTAGGGGTAAACCATCAAGACTATTCAACAGTAACTTTAATTATAATCAAGAACTTAGTCACAGCAGCAGATATGAGTATCCTGGGCAAGAAAAAGAGCAGGCTTTGGAAGGATATATACGATGTTGCTCATTTTTAAGTTAAAAACATATGGGGAAAAATGTTCTTGTGTTCATCCTTAGGAACTTTAGCAGCCTAGCATTACTGAAGGTAGCTAAACATTGAAGTATAGCTACTAGGCCATCAAGTCAGCTTCAGCTATATCACCTCCTTCTACACTACATAGATGCAGAAATCAGGTACTAAGCTTTTCACTGCCTATTGTTTGGCTTTGTCCTGGGGTGTTATCAGAATCTATTATGTATACTGTTTGTTTCCGTTCCGTTGGGTTTCCAAAGACACTGGGCTTAAAAAGCATGAGCTGATTTTACTGACAACGGCTCATCCAGTCCAAAGCATTTACGGTCCAATTACATATGTTAAACTATAAATTTAAATATCCCAAAAGAAATATTACGTAGTATTACAGCATAGAACACCAAGTAATATTTTAATGGAAAAAAAATTAAGGTTTTTAAACTGAAAAATAACCTTTTGACCATTATGCTATTCACCTTGTAGGAAACTGACTTACGTCATCATATATCACTTCTTCAGCTATTGACTGCTGACCTCAATGCACTGGAATGTTCCTTTCCTGTTAGATAGTAATCATTTTATGCTTGAAAAGCACTCAAAAGTCCCTTTATGTAATTTGGCTTACTTCATAAAATATTTATAAATCATTTTTACTATTACAGAAATTAAGATTTCAAGCGTTTAGTCACATTACTTTTTGTTTTTCAAACTACAACTCAGTGTTCAGTTGTTCTAAAGAAATTCTCCTCACAATAAGGAAGAGTCGTTGCAAGCAAACGCCATGGTAATTGTTGCCTGAGAGAAGACTTAATGTTTCTCAAGGCCTTCTAGTCTACCTAAAAACAAAGGAAAAAGATAAGTTTCTGGGTCATGAATACAAGCCAGGGCGAGGAGAGGGGAGACAGTTTCTTTCACTCTTTTTGTCTTAAATTCAGGAAGTTTGTAGGTGGCACCAATGCTAACAATAGCTGAGGGAAAGTTGAGTGATTAGATCGGCTTCAAGTAGCAGATGTTGAAGTAATAAAGGTGAAAAGAAAAATGGAAAATCTGAGAATGGAAGGACAACAAAAGAACCCGTATTGATAAAGAACAATTAAATTTAACCAAATACAAAGTTAATTGCATTACAGTGAACTTAGTTTCCACCTTTATTAAAACTACTGACCAACTAGTATCTCCCCCCATGTAACCTAGTATTATATCCACTGTTTGGAGGTTCGGTAACAAGAGCAGTGACAGGGGAGTTTGTTATAATAAGAAGCGCTCATGCTTTATGAAAGGAAGTTTTTTACTTTTAAAAGTTGTTTATCTGTATATAACCATAGATAACCTAAACACCAGCATTCACAATGAATGCACATATGTAACCCTTAGACTATAAAGCAAATGCTTTTTCCTAGCCTATGAGAATACATACAGAAAATACAATATCAGCTACTGTCTTAACTTTGCAAATGGCGTTTGAGTTAATACACCATATATTCTTGTAGTATTATTCTGTCCAATTTAGGAACAATTCTTATTTTCTCATCAGGAGGACACACTGTTTATTCTGCTCAGTGTTGGCCACAGAATTCTTTGTATCACTAGTTCCTGGAACAGAATTGCTGTATTTTAATAACACTTCAGTGAATTTAGCATCTGTTTGCCATTGGTTGTGTGGTTTGTGTTGTTTAGTTATAGAAGAGAAAAATTGTGAGTTCAGTGTTTATTATACTGAGAAGCACCAGAATAACTCACCATACTGAGGTGAAATATTGCTATCTTCACTGGTTTGTTCTCCTGTAAATGAATATTCAAAGCAGTGTATGAAGTGTATAAGAGATCTTCTCATGATGGGCAACAACAGCGCTCATCTGTGTAAGCAGTTTCTTATGTCTGCATGTACTCTGTACACAAATATATATACAAGGAGTATGAAACAAATCGAAAGAATATGAAAGAACAATTAAAAAACCCTAGGTCTAATTTAATATGACTATTCTGTTTCTTATGTTAACACAGCAGGTTTTCCCCCACTTACTGAATTCACCTAATGAGTATGCGTGATTATAACCATAATCATTATTCCCAATGAAGTATCTTTACAATAACATTAGAACTTTCACCTTTCCTCAAAATATTTGGCTGTGTACATGCAAAGGTTACATTTGCTTCTTTTAGGATTGCACAGTCTACATGCCTCACAACTCTGGTGGATGAGTGATACATGCAGGTCTTAACCCTCCATTATTTCCCATCCTAAAAATTCTTGTTATTACACTGTAATATGCACTTGTTATGTACTATTATGTTTCACCTCATGTTTAAAACTCCAAATCTCTAATTCTTTTTGCATGAAAACCTGAATATCTTTTTTAGCCTCCTGACTCAATGTCATCAGCAAATTTAATGCCAAAAAATTTAAGAAAGTAAAAGAAAAGCCTAAAGACTTGAACCTTGGAAGGTCTCATTAGCAACCTCATGCCAGGTCAGTCAATCCCCTTTCAAAGCAACCTAGACTTTTACCCACCCTCAGTATTTCCATCTCCTTCAGTTTAATAAGTAATTTCCTAGCTGGTACCACACCAAATAGTTACAATATTGAAAATATTGAAATACTGAATGTTGAAAATATTGAACATATTGAAAATAAACCCAATATAGATGTAGATTAAAATAAAAGTTTTAATTTAACATGCAATGATACTGCATCAAAACACTTGGCAGTAGAAACACTTTCTCAGATTTTTTTTCAATCTCTTATATTGTACTCAGACTGTTTCTAGGTAAGTAAATATTTTTATTTGTTCTGGCAAATGCAGCTGGAAGTTACTAAAAATATATGCATAGTCAGCCAAGTCTGAAATTGAAGTTTGCTCCAATCCAAAACAAAGGCACAGAGTAGATAGCTAATTATAAAGACAGTTTAACTTAATTCCCACTAGGCTGCTGTTTCTTAATAACTAAAACGCTGTTAATTTAATGTCCTTCAACTTTGGATGTTAACAGCACTGGCATAACCAGGGCTCCATTCCATTCTCAGATGTCTTTTCTGGTTTCTACTTGTTTTGTCTGAGTTATACACAATGCTCATTGACCACACTTATAAATTATATAGATGGTATCAGTTAATATCAATGCAAATGCCATGGTGGACTGTGAGTTGGAAAGCAGATCTCAACTTTCTTTGACTCCCTGTCAATCCATGTCAATCATCTCAAAATCCTCAGCTCATTGCCTAAACACTTTCTGTTATCTCCAGAAAATGAATGAACCTACAGTAGGGGTTTTTTTGCATTAAGGCTATTGTTAAATCACTCCGGAGCTTGCGTCACTTAGTAGCGAAACACATGTAGGGATCCTAGCCATGATGACAATGAGTAGGAACAAACAAATAAACAGTGGTAATGCAGATACATTTTGGAACTAATAAAGAATGCTGGGTTTCAGGGCTGAAGTCTGTCTCTGTCAAGTAGCAGAAGAGAACTTTAAAGCAGCTGGTAGTGGGATAGGTGACACACCAGCGGGCCCTGAATTTCGTTTAAAATGGAAAGCCTTATAATACTCAGCTGCAAATGATCAAGCATGAGTCTTTGTAACAACATCACTCATTGTGATGTTGGTTGGTATTTTAAGCTTTAATTACCGATTTTGAACTGTTACCATCCAGACAATCTATAACTAATCAGTACCTGTAATCTCCACACACTGTTCCAAGAACAGCTTGCCTGGATTTTCTATTTAGTTCTAATTATAAGCTCCTATATGGGAAACAGTAACAGTCTGTACTAAAGTTGTCTTTTCATCAAGACAGCAATTGAAGATTTAAAGTAAATAACTCTTCCAATTTTTTAACATTTGTGCCCACAAACTACTAGTTTATCTTGAAGATGCTCCATACTTTATAACTTCCACTTTCCACTTACTAAAAACTGCTCTTTGAAAACATTTTACTAAAAATAAAATCTTTTAGAAGACTCAAGATAAGCTAGAAGTTTCCTTCATATAGTTCCAATAAAAAATTACTTCCTTCTTAGTTTTGCATATATAACTTCTATTCAGTTACAGGGAAGGATTTCAACCTATGACTTCCAGTTCACCGTTTTTAAGGACAGAAGGGATCGTTTAGGTTCATTACACAGTTTTGCATTAAAGCAGGACAAAAAACTATACCCAGGAACTTCTGAAATAAGCCCATCATGTGTTTGCATTCTAAGACATATTTATGTACCAAATTCTGGCCTTAACAGAAGCCTAATTTGAGGATCTAACTCATCATTGGGAGAGTTTTTTCAGAGCTTTGTTATCCTCACCTTTAACATATATGTGCCTTACTTCTAGCATGAATTCATTCAGTTAGGTACTATGTTTTTTCACTTTAACTTGACTAAACATCCAATACAGTAGAAAAAATGTTACAGACGTAAGCGTATACTCACCATTATCACTATATATCAACCTTTTATTGGATAAAATAAGGAAATGGATTTTAAATCTCAGAATAAGACATATTTCTAAGGTGTTAACTGGCTCTTAAAGCTTTTTTCTGAATATTATCACAAGTTTTCCACATGTCTTATTGGAGCTCAGAATTTTTACCCATTATTCCAGTGCAGGTTTACACTGAGATCATATATAAAGAAAATAGAATTTCCTACTTAGTACATCTCAGCATTTGTATCTACAGTTGTGGCCACCATCTCACCCACAGTACTACATAGGGCACTCATTTTCAGCTAATTATCCACCACTTTATCAGGTCAGTGCTCCAGGGCACTTTCCCTCATTCTGTCAGTGTGACTCCCGATTTTTTTTTTTTTTTTGACCTTGGAAGCCTTCCTTAGATTGCTAAAATTCTGACTGTTCAATGAATGCTTCTTATGGAGTAAAATGTTTCCACCATTTTTTTCTGGTGGAAGTTCTACCTTCTCCATAAATTTTGGCCTTAGTATTTTCTTTTTTTTTTTTTTATTCCAGTGCTGAGAGAAATGTGGAGTGGCATTTGATCAAAAACACCCTCCTGAAAGCCTAGTCTCCTAATTTGACAACTCATTTCAAGTCCTTATATATTTATTAACTTGTCTTTCATGATTCATTTAATTAGAATCATAGAATCACAGAATAATTAAGGTTGGAAAAGACCTCTAGGATCATCAAGTCTAACTGTCAACGCAACACTGCCATGTCTCATAAACCATGTCCTGAACTGCCACATCTACACATTTTTTTAATACCTCCAGGGATGGTGACCCCACCACCTCTCTGGGCAGCCTGTTCCAATGCCTGACCACTCTTTCACTGAAGAATTTTTTCCTAATATCCAATCTAATATCTAATCTAATTAAACCAATATTGTTTTATGGGATCCTACAAAGTAATTTTTTTTTTAAATTGCAGAGTCATTCAGGAATCAGGTGAAAGCTTCGTGGCAGTCTAGGCTTCTGCACTGTTACCTCTATCAGACAAGTTCATACTCTTATGAAAAAAACAATCACATATCTGTTTCCCATATAATCACATTGATTAGTATTTACTATGCTACTGTGTTTTAACCCCTCACTTACTGCAATCTAGAGCACCTTTCCCTGCTGTTGGCTAGGATTAGTGTCTGGTGAAATGGCCTAGAGACACGCAGTCAACCGGTTCACCCTTTTTAAAATGTTGGAACAATTTAAGCTTTTATTCCATTCCGTGACATTTCACCGTGCTCCAAGATGTGGGTTTTTTTTTTTTAAAAAAACATTAACAGTTCACAATGCTCGTGTGAGTAATGCTTCTGGCTAAGTATATGCTATCCTGTCTGGCAGATGTAAAAACATTTAACTGAAATAATTACTTGGTTATAACACAGTAGAAGGTATCTTTATATCAGAATAAGGCACTAAATGCACTATTTCTTTCCAAAGCTAGAATATTAATATATTTATATTAACTTACACATACATACACTTTTAAACAGTCTTATCTAGACCTTGCACCAGGGCTAGAATTTACTTTGGTTTTGACATACCTTTTGATAGTTACTACTGAGTACTTTGGTTTCATATTGATCGCTTTGGTTTTGATATACTATTAAATCTTTCTTTGACCTTACATTTAGCATCTAATTGCCTTTTTTCTTTACTACTTGTGCTTTTATTTTTTTTAAATAAATATTGACTCTGTTTACATCCCTGTTCTCATTGCCATCCGCCTTCTTTTTTTCCTTGTTGTTTTATATATTATTTGATGGCATATTTATATTGCTTTATACAGAAGTACAATTGGTAGAAGAGGATACACGGTACAAATTAACAAACAATTTTCAGAAAATTGGTAAAGCTAAATGCAGGATTTTTCACAAAAAAAAGGGTCATTACTTTTACTGTGTCCTCTCTTAAAAATTACTTCTTAAGACAAATTTGCCTTCTTTAATGAATGCAGAATTTGTGCCATTTCTGTTTAATAGGACATTCTTAGTTACCAATAATCATTCTCATTTTATTTTTAAAAGCCTCCACTCATCCAGTTTTGCTCATCATTATTTTCAGCTCTAAGGAAAGAGCCTTTTTAAAGTATCAGCCATGTATATTTTGTTTACAACTATTCGTATATACATACACCTATGTGAAATCAAGAAATGAACTGATGCCTGTAGGCATCAACTTTTAGTCCAGTGACCAATCCACCTGTCAGCCACAGTGGCCTTTAATTTTGAATTAGGCTATACAGATTTTGGTGAGTCTGTAGTAATTATAATTTTAGAAAATTCTAAAATGCTAACTTCAAAGCACCATGCTAAAGATAATATGCTCAGCTTAAAGGTAACAAAAAGACTAAAAGGATGTAAAAGGCACAAGAGTTAGAAACCCATCCAAGTAAGTATAAATTGTGGCTTAAAAAGCAAAACATAGTAATCTTCAACATAGCGACAATTTGGTACCTATTTTTCCTCTCTAAAGATTTTTCAAGCCTTTTCTTCTGCTGAACAAATTCCTTCAACCAAACAGAAAGAATTAAAGTCTTTTAGCTTCTCCTTTGCTCCTTATGTCTCATCTGTACAGATGAGGGCAAGAAAGAAGTCTGTATAAAACAAACAAACAAACAAAAAACCCCAAACAAATAAATAAAACAAAACCCCAGAACATTCAACTTATTTTTATGACACAAATTCTCATTAAATCCAATACCAGTAACTATTGAGGTAGTGTTGAACTGCAGTCCATGCTAACTCTCTGCTGAACAAGTGCTTGTACTTTGATTTAGCAGCTGAGCAAGCTCTCATGCGTGCTGGGGATTACTGAAATGTTCAATGTGAGTAGCTTATGAACACCAGTGGCAGAAACTTTCCTGGAACTGAGGGTCTGCTACAAGAAAATTGTCTACTTAGTATGATACTGACCAAGCCTACTGACCAAGGTCTGCTCTGGCTGTGGTCCTTGGTCCCTCACTGCCTTCTACACACTTGGAAATGGATTTTGAGATATGCAAGGAGAACATTTATCCTAATTCCCCTTTTCCCCACTGGCCTTTTTAAACACACGCACAAAAACACACACAGGAGTTTGGAAACTCGTAAATGTAAAGAGTAATCTTAGTTTTCACAGTTTACTTACATGAAGTTTAAGTGAATATTTATTAACAATTAGATACACTTGCTTACACTTAAAAACATGCATTCTGCAGCCCAGTGTAAGACTCAAAGCAGCCAAGCAGAACAAGTCAATGGCTGGCACTCATAACCTTGAAAAAGAAAGTGGATTAGTATGCAGAGCGTTAGTGCATTGAGGTAATTTTTAAAATTAACTCTCTACAAGGAGGTTTGTGGGGTTTTTAACTGGAATTTAATTTCAAAATTTCTCCTTTGCAGAAATCCCAAAAAGAACAAAAAAGGAAGCTGAGGTAAATTTATACAAGAGGAAGAAAACTAAGATCTTTCATAAACTAGTGGCAAAGTGAAAAAAAGGGAAGCGTGAGTCTGTATGTAACCTCAGATGAAAGTCTGGAGAAAGGATGCATCCAACACACTGGATTTCCTCGCCATCTTCTGAGTGATGACTCTCATTGCATTGTTTCTATGCCTTCTTTTGAGTGACATGGAACTATTCTACATGCAAATCTTGTCATTTAAAGGAAAAAATGAAACAGGCATTATTTACTGTCTGCACACTGTGCTAACTGGGTATGTATTAACTCCAGTTTGCTCTCTTACTGCAGAAAAAAATCTGAGATACACATGCCAAAGACTATCTTTATTGTCATTTTGAAAGAGCGAAGTATATGTGCATGAGAGAGGAAAAAATATACCATGGTCCCTTCTAGCATGTTCCTTTATATTATCTCTTCTTTAACACATCTATAAAGCTGAAATAAATCTTTCAGAATGCAAACGTGTAGCTGTATGTTGATTAATCAATTCTTTAAGAAACTGCAAGCTTTACAGTAAAGCTGGCACCCTTAACCTGCCTACAAGCCTTTGGTCTTTGATCTGAATGTTTTCCATAAAAGCTAATACATAGTTCCACAGAAGCTTTTTAACATAGGCATGAAGCCCGCTAATTCTCTTTCACGTGTTTTTCAAAAAACCCTTTCCTACATTATTAGACATATATGAGTACATCCTCAATTATTTACCTTTTATCTTTATTTTCTTCTTTGTTTTTTTCATTTTTTTCCCCTCATTTATAAAGGGTTCGTTTTGCTTTTCTTCATTTTGACCTCCTGAGGAAGGGACGCTTAAGCAGTCAAGATCTATGTGTGTAGTCAGGATTGATCTTATCTAAATTTGGTATATGTGGAAGTCTATATCTGGGCAAGTCACCCTAGGCTCTCTGTATAATCACTGGAGAGAAAGGCATTTTAAGAGGCATTTGTCTGGCCTATTCTAGAATAAACTTTTGGATGAGAGGAATTGCGGCCTAGCCTCTATGATTATATTTATAACTCCCTTGACTGTTAGGAGAGCCTGGAGTGATCGTCTTTGTTGTAGACATCTGTACCATCACCACATTTTGCCGGTTAAATCCCTCTGTGTCTCTGTATGAATTCCCCCACTCCTTCCACCCCAGTAAGTCTTTAACAGTTTTGCCACTTTCAAATATATTTGATAGAGGAACAAAAATCTCAAAGATATTTCATTCCTGCAAGTTCTGTGCAAAACTAGTATCGACATGCAAAAAAGCTGCAAACATAAGACTCAGCTATAGACATGAAAGAAACTGTAAGAGAAACGTTATGAATGCCATAAACCATCTTATTCAAAACAAAGAATTCAAAGAAAAGATGCAAAGCCATTGGCCACAATCAGTCTTCATTAGATCTGCTACTTGTTTAATTTATAATGGCTTTCCAATAATTTTTATACTCATGAAAAAGAATTCACTGATTGAGAGGCAGTATAATAGGATATTGACCACTAGAATGTAATGAAGCAATCTATAATCAAATGCATCTGTGGAACTAGCAATTTACGAGCTCGGGGAAAAATATGTCCATTTGCTAATTCAGAACCAGATTTTTTTTATTTGTTCAAAGAAAAAAGCAAAGTTATTAGGATAGGAGATCCAGTGGCCCTCCTATGAAGTGAAAACAACAGTAATTCTAGACTTGAATTTGAAAACTATGTTTGAGAATCATTTTCTCTTATTAATGAAAATAAATGCTAACATGAACAGCATCAAGAAAACTAAAATAAAATATTTAACCCCGGGTTTATTTAGCAGTTTTTATTTTTACTGTTTGAGTTACATTATATTAAAGATGATAGAAGTAGACATGCTGTAATCATCTACTTGATATGACATTTTACTACTGCTGCCCTCTGCTGTATGGAATAGTTTCCAAGTGTTTGTATTTCATACTAAGCTGGTGAATTATTAGTTTTAGAAATGGATATTCAAGTGCATATGCCAAGATTGCTTTTGTTTATTCCTTTAACTTTCAATGAAGTTTATTCGGCAACAGAGGAATGTGAATTTTTCAGTATGTCTTTAAATCATCAAAGTAAATAAATGATTATCAAAGATGACACATGATATATAGAAGAAATGTATTCTCAAATTTGTTTTCTAAAGTAGAACGACTTACTTCAGGAGATATTTTGACTGAGTTAAACATGCTGCAATATCCATGGCATTAAAGTTACTGCCTTGTTAAATGTCATCTCTCAATGAACATTTTAAATGAGGAGGTAGTAGGAACAGAAGAAAATCCAACATGAACAGTCTATGAATTCATAGCCTTCTCTCAGTACAGTTTGTCTCCAATATTTATCTCTTTCTTTCTTTTTTTTTTTTTAATCCACCCATTCATCCATCTGTCCATCTGTCCATCTGAGGAGAAAGTTCTGTTCTTAGATGCCATACTCCTATTATCTGAGAAGACGTAACTTACAGTGCAGGGTAGCCCAATTATCATGAGGTAATATACCTTTGCAAGCACACCCTCAAATGGGTGCACATTATAAACTACCCATGTATTTAGCTAATGAAAGGCACAGAGAACTATGTGATGCTTGTCACAGAATCTTAATAGGACCCAAAAAACCTTAGCTTAGGCTCGTTAGTAATTTAGCCATAATTCACAAACATGAGGCATTTTTGAGGAAATTCTCTTTCTTCCCATGGATTTTCCAATGAATTCATGGTATTATTGAAAAGAGTGCATAAGACCGTGGATTTAGTTAATTTTATGCTGTTTAATAAATCTCAGTATTTTTCATTACTTTTTGACTGAAATGAGCATCAAACTGCAAGGAAAACCTTATGAAGAGAAGGATGGGAAATGAAATTAAACAAATAATCAAAAAGATACCCAGAGTGGAGGACCATAAGGGCTAAGAAATGCCCCACTGGCTCTGAGCAATGTTTTATCTAGCTCAGCATTCTGTTGCAACAACAGAAAATGCTATTTAGACAATGCATGCAAGCCTGGCACTGTCTGTGGTCTGTGGCCCTCACATTCCCAGCACATGTAGTCATTACAATTAGCTGTTTGTGGATACACCCATGACTACTGCCTTTAGTAGATGCTTATAAACCTGTTTCCCACAAATTTATCTAAACTCTTTTTGTACTGCCTGCCTTCATAAGATCCTATGCTAAAAATTTTCAAAAATTCACTACCCACTGCATAAAAGAGCATTTTCTTTCATTCCTTTTAAACCAATCTCCTATAAGTTTCAGTTAGTGTACTGTAAAATTTGATCAGTATCAGTTATGTATACATTTTATCCACAATGTTCATGATTTTGTAACCATCACCAGTACCCCTCATCGCTTTCCACAGTCCAGATTTAAGTATTTTCTTTCTAGTTTCTCTCTCATAAAGCAGTTGTTCTGTCCCTAAATCATTTTATTTGCCTTTGTACCTGTTCTAAGCTGATGTTCCTCCCAAGAAGTGGAGACCCCAACTTCAAATAATAATCAAGATGTGGGTAGTACACAGCACTCTTGCATAGCTGAAACTGAATGTAACTTTTTTTTTTAGCAGAACTAGCAGAACCCTTTCCTTTCCTCATGTATTTCTGAGCAAGTACTGGTAGCAGGCATTTGACTTAGCCACCTTAATATAACACTGCTCCTGGAATCACTATATTGTTTTGTAGGTTATCTTAACTTTGGTATTGATGCATAAAGGCAGTAATCTGCAACGGTTTTCACCCTTCTCCCACATACTCTGTAAGGTGATTGCCTCTAAAAACCAACACAAGGAAAATGTGTGTTGAATTGGGTGTGTGTGTGTTTTTTAAATACAGCATGCCATACACTAAAGCTTACAACTACTGAAGCTGAAGGCAGGAAAAAACATACCTTTATTTCCAAGAGTCCTGTCTTACAGCATGTTCATTGCAATCAGAAGTTAAAAGGATATGCCTCTTGCTGCTGGCATGACAGTAAGCTCTAAATATGGATTCACCTGGTGGCTAGTTAAGCATTTTAAAGGCATTTACTCAAACAACAAATAAATGTTGCTTGGATTTACCACAGTTGCAGATGAACAATGCATCCTGTGTTCTTCAGAAAATCTTGTTTCTTGCGATTTTCTTCGTGTCTCGGGAAACATTCTCTGTGAGCCATTATTAATTTCATGCTACGCTCAGTTAACTTGGAAAAGTCAGGGTTGGGATTGCTTTCTGTTGAGCATACCTTAAGAAAATTACCAGAACACTTTTGTAAAAAAATTATAATCTAAGCATTTTCTACAGAACTTCATGATTTTTAACAAACTGAAATATGACCTTAGACTGAGTGTGAACAGATTCAGTTCTAAAGGATAATGTTTAGAGTTGATGACTGACAAGTTTTACTTGGCAGTACTCTCCTCAGCTTCCTAAGGAACTGGCGCTGTTTGAATGGCTTCCCTCTCTTCCCCGCCTCTTAATCCTCCCCCCTTCCTGAAGTTCTTATTTTTCCAAATGCTTCTTGTTAATATGTACCTAACCTGCTAAATGCAGTCCTTGGAGCACTTAAGAAAATATCATGTCCCCAAACTGGAACTGTTAAATTAAATTGCTTACTTTCAAGCTGTTTACAGAGAAGTAATTTTCCTTTTAAGTTGTTGTCTTTCAGGTTTCAGCTAGCTTCACATAAACACTGCATACAGTCTGCTTTCGTTTTCTTCTGGCTTTTTTAGCAATATTTTCAACATACAAGTCACTTGGGAAAACCATTAGTCTAAAAGCAAAAGAAATTAAAACAGTATATGTAGTGTCTCATGGGAAACATGAGTATACTGTCTTTAAATTGTAGTGACTGCTTCCAGTGTTGTTAACACACAAGTAATAAGGAATAATGCAGTGAGAATGGTTTTATGTAAGACAGTGACACAGCACATGGTGCTGACAAAGGGTTGAGAAATGCTCCCCAAATAAGTCACTGACCAAAGAGGTTTAGAGCTGTTACTCATTGCCTCAAGAACACATTAAAGCTGCTTTAGGTACAACTGGTCTTACATCTCCAAGATTTCTGAGTTTGTACCTAAACAGGAAAACAAACATATGTATAGACATATCCTACCTTGTCCATTGGCTAGGGTTGCTAGGGTAATACATCAAATATATTACTTCCACTATTAACAGAATTCAAGAAAGAGATACTCTGGAGTGAGCCAATGTGAAAGAAGGCTAGCTAAATACTGTAACTTCCTTTGTAGACTTGTTATATTTTCTTATTTGTCAGCATTAATTCCAGCTGCTGTTTACTAGATATGGGATAACTGAACTGACAGGCACTGAGACATTCACAGCTGCAGTGAGTGCTGTGACCCTCTGAAGTACTGCCACACACGAGTGGGCATGCCTTGCCATGAGGATTTGCAGAAGTGTGACAGTAAACGCAGTACCACACACCAGAATAGATTAAATGCTAGCAGCACTAGGTAACACTTAGCTGCGTAAGGGCCGTAAATTTGAGTGCATACATGAACACAGCCAACCTTTGTTCTCTTAATCTGCCTAAAACATGAACTTTGCCTCTGTGAGGGCACTGGCTGATAGCTTCCTTTTCAGTACCTATGTTCCCTATCATCTGCAAGATAAAACACCCTATTGTTTCATCCCAAGGATGCATGGGAGTCATCACTGATGTAATTTTTAAGGTTGCTTTCATCAAGAAAATGGCCATTCATGCTTTTAATTCTGATGGTCCTTTTATGGTGTCTATAATCTAGACCTCTGTGTAAAAGCTCACAATCCCAGCAGCTCAAAGAGGAATCTGGCCGTATCCACAGGCAGGAAACTGGAGAAGAGAGTGGTACACCTGGACACTTGTCCTGTGATGTTTTCTTTAAATATTTATATGAAGTAAACATTTTTGAAATTTGGTTTCTAGCCTTGGCTATAACTCAGATTAGGAACTCATCCAGGATAATATTACCCAAGAATAAGAATCTTAAACTGATATGTAAAACATCTTCAGAAGTAGTCAGTTTAATAAATTTGGTAAGAATGGAGCTCTTAAATCATGTTTCACAGAGGACCATACATGAAACATTAAGGATGAAAACAGCATAATAAAAAAAATTATCAAGACAAAGAATTAATTTGGAGTTTGATTACATACCATTGTACAAATATGGAAGACAGCTGCAACACTATCACTGAAACCCACCAAGCTTTCATTTTTAATTTGCTAATTGAGCCAATGAATATTCATGATCTCAAACTTGTCGCAATTCTGCAGTTTTCTCTGCTATTTTGATTTGCAACATTGCCATAAAAATCCAGACTAGTAGAAAATGTCAAAGAAAACTAGCAGTCTGTGCAAATTTCCCTTTGCATGTTGCCTCCTACTTCCGATGCGATAATACAACACTATAGCGAAGACCCTGCTGAGACTTAAATTCATGTTGTTTTGAACAGGAAAAGCAACTGACCACAAAAGTGGTCATTTAGGCAGTCATTTAGAGATCTATATTAATTTTATCTTTCTCTGATTCACCATAGTTGAGAAAACTGGCTTTATATTTTTTGCTTATAAAGGTGGCACTTGCAGTTGCCCACTATTTTTCTACTGCAAACATGAAACAAAGATAAAACAGTAAAATTACTGAACATACCACGTACTGCAATAATAACTCTGTGCAATGATTGCTTAAGGTTGGCAATAATTCTAGATTACTTTCTTAATGCTTTAATATAAACCATTGGATTAATGTTTAATATAAAAAAACTAATAAAAATAAAGATGTGTGACTAAATAATGACTGCTTTAATCTGTGCAATCTGAAAAGATTTCTTTGTCCATAGTTATTCATCTGTCAGATATAACATCATAGTTGTTTGACATGAAAGCTTTTTAACCATGTTTGTTTTGTTTAATAAAAAGATAGCATTACTGAAACGCCTGCTGAATTTGTAAGACCATGATCAATTTCACTGCCAAAAGTGTTTGTATAAGTGCAATTTATGCCATTCCAAAAACAATTTAAATATAGAAAATAACTCACTGGTTGGGACTGACATTTGCCATGCAAAATCCATCACAACAGATGTCTCAATTCCCTGAGACACATTCTCAAGGAAAGACAGATAAAGTACATCAGCTAGGTATTCACAAATTATTGGACTTGAATTCATCAATACACCTCATCTATCAAACTTATATAAGGCTCCAGTCCCGCCAGTCACTGCAGGATGTGCAGCACAGAGCACTTGACTAGAGTGAGCAGAGCCTACCCAGGAGCACAAATAAACCCAGCTTACGTTAGGCAAGCCTCCACTTTTAGCAGCAGTGAATTTCAAATAAATTTCTCAGGGAGCAGCTGTACATGGTTACAGGCTTGTTTACATGTAGACTTCCTATTTCAGTTTTGAATGTGATATTTAAACTGTTTTTGCTAAACTGGGGGAAAAAAAGGTTAGAGTATAATTTATTGTGATATAAAGAAACTGCATTTTTCATCTTAAGCTGACTAAAACTCAAGATACTTTTCAATGAATGTAAGGATGTCTAGGCAGTAGGCCAAACCAAGGTAATGACTGATTAAATTTTGTGTTCAAACAAGGATAAAACCTGAAACTAATTAAGACTGGAAAGAGTCAGTGTTCCTTGACTTTTTAGTTTTCAGGCAGAAAAAATACCACCACCAATGAGCAAGAGAGGGTATCACTACAGGGATTTTTGTTTGGTCCAAAGATGTTCTTTCTTTTGCATTTACAGACACAAAAATACCACACCATAACAAACATTCCTGCCCCACCCCCCAGCCCATAAAAACCTGTCAATGACTAGAAAGCTCATTAACAATATAAGAAAATATATACCCACAAAAAGTATTCGTACCAAAGAGCATCCTAAAATCTTGCCCAGTGGGTTACTAGTATGTTCACGTACAAATATAATTTTCTTCAGCAATTTAACAACTGGGCTCAACTGCCTTTTAAACTGCATCATGACTTGGGTTTCACAGCCATACAGTTAATAGCACATCAGGATACCAGCAATTATTGAAGTTGTCCTACAGCTCTCTCCAACACCCCTGTTACTCTTAACCTTCTCTATCTTCCTGCAAAATCCTTTCTCTAGCTGCTGTAATTATCTCCACAAGTCCATCTGCCAATTTCTTCTCCTTCAGTTTATCTACTTACTTCATATCTAAAGTCTGTCACAGATCAAACTGTTGTAAAATACAGCCAGTATTAAATATTTTGGACAATTTAACTACCTGACAATGAGAAATCCTGCAGTGCTGCCCCTGTGATGTGTATAGTCCCACTGACGTAGCAAACACCTGATTCCACGTGTCCTGACCTCAAGCCTCTCCCCTAACTACATTTCCTATTTTTCCTTAGATACCACTCTTATTTCTTTTGATGGCCACCTCCCAAAATACTCCATTTAATTAATTTCAGCTCTAATTTGCCCCAATACACTGCTGCTACAACCCTCCTCCTAGAACAGTTCTTGCATCATGTCCTCTACAAATCATCCATCTTCCCCTAGACTTTGGGATTGCTCAGTCCTTTGTAGCTTCCCTCCACTTGCCCTTTGTTTAAGGCACTGTGCATAGTTTCAAAGTGGATACACACAAATATAGGACCAGGTGATAAATAAGCAAGTAGGGGGGTTGTTTTAGTTTTCATAGAGACAAACATATCTGTTAGCTATTCAGCAAGCTGTAACTTTAGTTCTGCCTGCCATGTAATTTTTTAGGATAATGCTCAGCTGAGAATTTTTTAGATCCCAATCATTTCAGAAAAAAAGACCCTCAATCTTGAACAAGATTCAATAAGAGATGAAATTTATAGCAGATTTATTTTTTCTCTGAAATGGAAGGATTAGCAGATCCTTGAAAGGGAAAAAACCTTACCTTTTGAAGTCAGTTTCTTCTCTCTGAAGATTTTTACCTGTTATTGTCAGAACCGACCCTCGGGGGGGGGGGGATTGTCTTGATTGAAGACCTATTGCATAGTATTGGGAGACCTGGACTCAGATCAGGAGATCCTACATTCTTAGGATACAAGCAACACTGGAAATCATTCTTCTCTACTTTTTTTTGAATGTGAAATAACATTCCCTGTGTAAACTTCCTACCATATTTTCCTTTTATAACAGGTTTTTAAATTTCCAAGTGTTCAACACAAAAGAGAAGAAATATTCTTTAGAAAATTCAAATGCAGAATTTAGAAATTTCTGCATTGAAATTATGTGGAATTTGCCACATATGTACAGGAAAGCTTGATTCTAATTCTAAAAAAGGAATTTAGCTGTAGCTTAAGATTGCAAGTTCTCCCTGAAAGCAGGTATTATGTAATTGAAAAGAAAATTGTTATTTATTTACATAATCTTTTGATTACTCATCATGAAACCCGTATGATATGATCCTTCTTTGTAGTTTGGAAAAAAGTA
Organism: Phalacrocorax carbo; assembly: GCF_963921805.1. Taxonomy (NCBI): domain Eukaryota; kingdom Metazoa; phylum Chordata; class Aves; order Suliformes; family Phalacrocoracidae; genus Phalacrocorax; species Phalacrocorax carbo. The sequence continues at coordinate 145,779,071 of NC_087514.1, read as the reverse complement.
ACATGAAACTAGGAGTGTAAACAACTATATTAATTTAGAAATTCCTATTATTGTAACAAAACAGTCTTTGATTTAACAAGAGTTGTAGTATTTCCCACTCATTTCAAACTATTTGAATTGAATAACAAATATATGTAAAGTAAAAAGTAACATGTAAAGTATTAATGAGATAAAAGAGAGGAAAGTATAGTCTGCCTCTAATAGATGATTTGCCTCAAAATTCCTATTTTTGTCTTGAATGTGTTGCCTGTGATAGTCAGTTTTGTTAATACGTATTCAAAACTGTTCAGTAAACATGTTCCTGTCAAATGAAGGGATAGCACCTTAAGCAGAATTTGTTTACAGCCTTAGTTATTCATGAAAAACTACCATTTCAGCATGACTCAGGAATGCCCAGTAATTTCTTCAACGTAATTATTTAATCTGCTTTCATCAGCCTTTTTGTATTTATTTTCCTTTCATTTTCTCCTAAGGCATACACACGCTGAAGCATGCGGGAGCCTCTTCAGTGGAGTTGAATTCTACAACGGTTTTTCTTCCCTATGAGGTTTGAGATGTCAACAATCTTGACTGACTTACATCTTCTAAACATTTTCAAGAGATCAGTACAAATTTCAGCTGGATGAATGAGGTGTATAAACTATGTAGATCCAGGTATTTAATTCTTTTGTTTTCTTTACCACAGCACACAGGAGGTAAAAAGTAATGGTTGGAGAGGCAAAGCATCAGTTACAAAAAGGCTTCTCAGCTGTTGATTGAATTGATTTACAGTATATGCACACGTAGGCACATGTGCTTCCGCAGAAGCTGTAGTGTGGCTGTGAGGCTATGAACCCTTTTAAGATAGATTTCTCAGCATTCAGTTGAGCTTGGAATAATTTCTAATCATCTGCTCTTCATTCCTATATTGGTACAATTCAATATCTGACAATTTTTTAAAGGTGTGATCATATAGATAAAGGTTGAGTAGATTACCATTTTTCAGAGTAGCATTTTTCAACCAAGGCTTTCTTAGGGTAGTTAAAATCATACTGAACTCCAGGAACCTTTATCAATGATGGCCACTGGCAAGGTGGACCCAAATTGCTTGGAAAGCCTTTCTGATAGTCTATCATGTACCTAGTGAAATAACTGTATAGTCATGTTAGTAACTATGAAATGTGTTTCCTAATACATGCTTTAGATAAAACCCACAGACATTTTTGGGAGGAATGGGAAGAAAAAATACTGTGAAATGATGGGTTTGTTCCAATTCCACTAGAAACTTTAGATGCAATATTATACTTCCCACTTCATATTATTCAGTAAGAGTAGGAAATTATTTCTTCAGCTGCTCACTGCCCTGTAACTGCAGTTATAGGGAAAAAAACAGAAGTGCTGAGATGGCAATCAACATTTTTGATGATACAGGCAGCTTTTAGATACCTCTCATTTCCACAACAGTTGCAGGATGCCATTTGTAGTCAAATAGCTAGATATAGAGTATGTTGTTTATTTCAGGAGGCTCTAGGTGTATCAGTTAAAAGAAAGCTGAGGTTGATTTCCTTCTGAAAAGACTGTGAATTCAGTAGGACATCTGGTTTCCTCCTGCAAAGCCTGAGAAATGACAGAGATGAGAGAACATCAGAAAATGAAAGAAAAAAAAATCAGTACATCAACTAATTGGAAGACATGCATCTCTGAATAAGCGGTAAAGTGGCTGAATGGATCGTGGTTAGAAGGCTGCTATGCTGAAAAGCATTATCAGTTGCCCTATCCTAGGTCTTCACAAGTTAAGCAATGGGCATTCTAAATATCCTTAGATGTGAAGGACAAATTACCCTGTTCTGTATTTCCAGCATGGGTCAAAGGTAAAGACAGTGCTGAAGGTTCACTCAAAGGCAAAGAATAAAGGATGTTTTTAAGATAAGTGAGAAGCAATAAAAGGCCCAGAAAGGAAATCTTGCAGAAAATAAGACAGCTTATTTCTGAAACAAGCTGACACTACAAAAACAAACCTGGGAGACTGTTGAATGTTCGTTTCTATTGTTTATGGTAGTAGGAAAATATGTAATCTCCTTATAAAATAATAAAGAGATACGGTAGAAGAATAGCTTGGCAAGAATTGATTCAGATAAATCTTACAAACTCTGGTCTCTGATTAAAGCAGGTAATTACCATGCTGTTCTCTGGCTTTGTAATGTATGAATCACTTGTGCTATATAAATATTTATTTGAATATAAGCAATTTTGCATAGTCCTACATACTTGCTAAGCACCTGAATCAATGGAAAAGCAATATCTTAAAAGTATAATAAACTCAAACACTCAACATTTTTTCAGAACACCAGAACACATAGATTTCTACTCATGTTCCAAGCTCCTGTTAAAGCACTAGTATGGAAGTCCTCAAGAGAGTCTCTTCGTAAACAGAGCTAGAAGTCACTCCTGGTGAAGTATATTTGTGGCTTTTAGTGTTACAGAAAGTGTCTTCTTGTTAGTAAAATCTGTCTCTGTGAATTATTCCATACATATAAGCAGATCATATTTCAGGTTTGTGCTCCTGGTTGGAAAACCATTAGGTAAGCAAGCATGGAACTTGAGTGCCTCATTTTCTTCAATAGAATACACATGGCAATGGCTTATGAAAACCTACATTTTCTTTTCCAAGACAAAATCAAACCTTGGTGTAAACTGTCAGAATTCCTTGGTGGCAGACAAAGGAAAGTTAGCTGAGTATTTTAGACAGTAAAAGAAACACTTTGAAGGAACCACAGGACTGGACACATGCAAGAGGGAGAAGCACATTTTATAGCTCTCTGAGATACTCAGTGTAAGGTATTTAATCTCTTCATGTCTCTGAAATGACACCACACCTGCTTTTGTGAAACCACTGATGAAGATCTGTTGCTCAGATGTCACTGCTTCCAAGCAGGGTACATATGCAGTAGCTGAGAGAGTCATGTACCTTTTAGAAATATTTCAGGCATCTGACATGTTTATTTAAAAGATATGTCACAGAGTCATACTGAAGATGCTCAAGAACTTGATGCTTATTCTTCAGCTAAGTGAAGCTCACTTCTTTCCAGATTTGTCACTAATAAGAACAAGAAATAGTAGAACAAGCACTCCTACAGTGGCTCAGACCAGAAGTCCATCTAACATATTGTCTTCTCTCTACAGAGGCTAATAATAGTGGATGCTTACAGGAGTGTGCAGATATGAATATCCTGAATAATTCTTCCTTGCTACGTCATCCTGCTTTCTTTGAATAAAAAATTTAGGAACATTCTGAGCCAGAGGATACATTTGGATGATAGTATTCAACAGCCCCCATGGACCTGTCCTCCAGAAACACTGCAAATCCATTTTTGACAACATACCATTCTACAGAAATTAAAAATCTCATCATTTTATAGGCTTCCATAATATTTACCCTTACTCACGTTGTCTTGTAACTGAAAGCTCCCAGTCCATTTAACCTCATTGCATCCAGTAACTCCATCACAATGTTGATCATTTGGTAACTGTGTGTCACTGAGCATGTGTTTTTAGGATTAATTTTCCCAAATATATTATTTTGGCTTTCATAACACTAAATTTAGTTTCCATTTTATTATCTTATAACTTACAGTGGACAAATCTTCTGCAGGTGTTCACAGTCAAGCTCTAATTTTGACAATCGGGAATAATTACAAGTAGTCATTAAACACCATCATCAGCTCTTTGTTCCAGGTGACTCAGGGGTTTTTGAATAGAACATGACCTATATTCTCCACATGTTTATCAGGTCCTTCTAGTAGAGTTTTTAGGCCTGATTTTCCAATACAAAACCACATTTACTCTGCTAAAAGCTGTGATAGGTGTTTCCTAATTCTTTCCTTATTACTGGTTTTACCAGTCTACCTTGGAGAAAAAGAGATTAGCCGTCTCATAGTGCTCAGGAAACATAGACTGTTTTAGAGACTGATGTGGTATTTGTGACCTGCTGTTCCTTTGGCACTGAAGCTGTTTTCAGGAACAGGTTATGTACTAGAGAAACAGCATTCTGAATTCTTTTAGAACAACATCTAGGATAGTTTTTTACCATTTTTTTTTCTTAAATTATGTAAAATTTGAGGAGAATGTCATCAGTATTACAGTGACCTTCACCCAACATCCCAACATATCATGAACAAGGCTTTGTGTCCTTGGGATGCATTAACCTTCTGTTGTGAGTCTCCATTCCAAAAAGCAGTGATATATCTGTACATGCACATGACCTGTCTGCATAATAGCCCATATGATAAATATGCAAGTAACTGAAGTCTTCCATTATTACTGCTTTCTTTATTTGAAGTCTCTCAATCTGTTGTAGTCAATAGCATCTTAGTGAACAGTTGAAAATACAACAAAAAGAGAAGGAGAGACGTACTGCTAGCAATTACACTAATGCTCTCTGAAGTGTCAAAGTCATATTTCTTCTAAGTTCAATTCCATTTCACTTCCTGAAAAATCTGTAAAGAAATAAATGTCCCTCAGTAAAGTCTGGAAAAACATAAAAACAACTAAACAGACACTTACTGAAAAACAGTAAATGGACATTTACAGAAAGACTAGTGATGCAGTGAGATATCTTCATCCGGACAGGAAGAAAAAAAAAAAGGAAATAAAAGTGGCCATATTTATATCCCCAAGAGGGGCAAGTCTGGTGTGTAAACAAGTTTCTGAAATTGAGCCAGGAGAATTCCTGTCAGTTCTGTGTCACTAATGATAATAAACTAATGTACTTTGCATTTTTGTAGACTTTTCTGTTTTAAGATTTAAAAGCAATTAACTGATCTCAAAACGCTTCTGCGAAATAAGCACACATTATTTTCCCTTTATTAGTGAGGGAGACGCTAAGGCACACAGTTTTTGATTTGTCACATAATGAACTGATTACCAGAACCAACACTGAATCATGTCCTCTGTTGCTAATATTGTACAAACTGACCCTAATAGCGTATATGGTGACAAATGCCTACCTGGAACATTAAAGTGATGGTCCCTCAAGACTTGCGAGAGGAAAAAAAGAAAAAGAAGCAAAAGAGAAACAGAGGAAAATGGTCAGCATTTTACTACTTCTGCTTCACTTAAAAGTTAAATGTAAGAACTATGAGAAAAAAAAATTGTACATTGGACTAGAAAAAGAGACAATTCTAACTGGAGAAGGAAGACCTGGGCATTATCTCATTCATCATCTAAAAATATTAATTATGAAATATGAATTACTTTCCTCTTATCTCCACTATATTTCATTTGTTTGCCTCCAGGTCCTGCCTCTCACGGTGTTACCTATTTTGTTTCGGGCAAACCCTGCACCTGCCAGGTTGCCAGTACCTCACAGGGGAGCACAGCCTGCCTTTCTCTGGAGGTACGTCCCGGACAGCTCCAGCTGAGGTAATTCACACGCGCCCCGTGAATTAAGTCACGCCACAGATGCCATCTTTGGCTCCACACCTTCTGCCAGCGTTTACTCCCTTTAAAACAAACAAAACCAAAGCAGCAGCACCCGCCGCGGGCTCTCTGCCAGCCCACAGCCTGCCGCTGGCTCGCTAGATGGCGCCGCCGGCTTCCGCGGAAGATGGCGCTCCTAGACCCGGCCGCCATCTCGGGCGCGAAGCCGGCGGCGCCCACGCGCAGCAAGCGCAGCCACACGGCGGCCGCTCCGCTCGGTCGGACTTACCGCTGCGCTACTCTAATGGCCCTCATCTGCCCACCCCTGGCCCGTGAAAGAAGAGAGACACCCCCCCCCAGCCCTAGGGAGCCTGGCAGGCTCCACAGGCAGCTCCCCTGGAGGCGGCAGAAGGGGCTTCCCTATTCCCCGCCAGCGCGTATAGGGCGGCGGGGACGCGAGCCCGGCGGCCGCGGGGCCTGCGCTGGCGGTGCGAGTGCGGAGGGCAGCGGGAGTGAGGGGCAGGCGGGAGGGGTGCGGGCCGCAAGGCGCTGTGCTTCCCGGCACCGGGGAAGGGTGTGTGCCGTTCCGCCCGGGGATGCACATGGGCAAGGTGTAGGGCGTCGGGCGGCTGCGTGCGGTGGAGAGGCGTGCAGGGCAGAAAGCGGATATTGGAAGTCTCCCTTCGCTTCGGGGCACCGTTGCTTTGTGAGGCTTGGCTCTCTGTATCGAATGCCAGTGTGGCTGGCTGTTGAGTAGGGAGGATGGCCAGGTCACGGGGTTGAGGTTGGAAGGGAAATCACCTGGTCCAGCAGCTGGCGCCAAGCAGGGCTGTGAATATCGCTGAGCCTGGAGACTCCACCACCTCTTTCGGCAGCTGGTGCCAGTCTTCATGGCACACACCAAATCTGGGGTTTTTTACTGTGCAGAAGATACACTGGCCAGAGTCATGGGTGACATGTAGAAAGTGGTCCAGGAAGGGAAGGACCCTTCCCCAAGGCCTTCAGTTGCTATGCTGTTCCAGGAGGTAGAAATAAAAACTTACTTGTCAGCTGTAGCTGGTCTCTGGTGAATCCCTGCCCTCAGTTCCTGGCTCACGGAGTACCGGGGTGCCACTGCAGACCTGTCACCTTGATGTCTGTGTGGTCTTGCAGGAAAAGCATTTCTTCATTTTGCAGCTTCTGCAAAAAAACCAGAACTTAATGCAGGCAAAATTCAAAATAGTATAAGCCATGTATGTTCTGCATCTTACAGAACAGATCAAATCAGGAAGTTTAACAACTTCCCCTGGATGTATAGCAAACATGAACAAGGACTTATGAAGCTAGAATCAGCCGGGAACTGATGAAACCCACTGGAGAAAACTAATGTTCAGTTAGGAAAAAAATATTGTTTCATTGTGCTTGAGCGCTAATGAACGTAAAACTGTCATTTGTTTTAGTTCCAATAATATTTCTCAACCATAAAACGTCACAAAAGATACTTAGGCTAGGTAACTGTAGTAACCATTCCACTCTTACTGACATAATCTCTTGATAGTACATTCATTGAAAAATGGTGATGTAATACTTTGATCTCATTCTAACATTTAAATTTGGAACTTAGTACTAAGTCACAATGGAGAAGGAAAATGAGGGGGTGAAGAAGCTTCTTCAGGGCAGAGGGAATAACCTACATATTGGTGGTTCTTACCACTGCCAGTAGCTGGAAGCAGTTAGTTGCTAAAAGTTTGGATGGACATAATTTGGAGGGTGAGAAGGGAATGGCCAATGTTCCTCTGACAATATTTGAAAAAAATAATTGTTGAGACAAAGTTTACAAAAACAGCACTGATTTTCCATGATTAGGGAAAATAAATGGATTCTCCAATTTACTGAATTGTGCTAAAGACTTACCATTTTTGTCTCTTTTCTCACTTTCCTTGTTCAGCTGGCTTGACATAGATAGTATCTTCCTGGGACTACAACTGAGTGGCTTCCACAAAAGACTTTTTACAAGTATCCAAAAAAAAAAGGAGAGAAGAAAGACACTTTTTTTTTTTTTCTTGGGAAAAATGCCGGGAGAAAGTGATACCACACAAGTATTGGCAAGCCAGGTTATCAGAGGTTTGGGAGGCTCTGAATAGCCAGTCCCAGCTGTACAGCAAGAATCGAACTTACTCTTCACTGGGTAAAAAACTGGGTGGGTGGCGGGGCCCAGAAAGTTGTGGTGAATGGAGTCAAATCCAGTTGGTGGCTGGTCACAAGCGGTGTTCCCCAGGGCCCAGTGTGGGGCCAGTTCTGTTTAATTTCTTTATCAGTGATCTGGACGAGGGGATCGGGTGCACTCTCAATAAGTCTGCAGATGACACCAAGTTGGGCAGGAGTGTAAACAAGGTGCAAAATAAGTTCATTAGAAAATGATTTATTAATCCAGTTCAAGTAATGAGCCACTCCTAATAACTTTTTACCAGTGGAACATGGCATAATTTGAAACTATTAGGAAAATAATGCCACATAATTCAGGAATGTTTCTTATATTGTATCAGGCCAGTGTTGGTTGGAGTGGCTGAGATATTCAGATCTTAATGTGTAATGAAGATTAAGTGATATTGCTCTATGACTAAAGCTATGCTACTGTAAACAGAAATGAAAAGTAAATTATGTCCAGATTTAGCTGAACTAAAATTTGAAAAATCCTTAGTAAACAGAGATTATCAGCCTGATGACCAAAACCACCAGTCTTCAATTCTACCTTAGCCTTAAGATCATTAAGATAATAGGAAATGGATGGGAGAAATATATGCAGAATGTAGCCAAAGTGAGTACAGTAATTTTATGGCAGTCTACACAGAAGAGGAGAAGGAACTTTTAGCAGCAGCACTTGGTATGAGACTGAACAGGACTTTTATGCTCATTTTTTACTTCCTAAGCCATGTGCATCAGCGAATGAGATAGAAGCAGCAAAGCGCGCATTTCTGATGCTCAGCACAACTTAACCTCTCAGCACAACCACTGGTGTACTGTACACATCAGCTGCTGCTCAGGGAAACAGAATTGGGTGCACTTTAAATACAGAGGTTGTATCAGGACTATAAGCAGACACACTTCACCAATTTCTCACCCATCCTGGCACTGGGCTGGGAAGTGTTCATGAGAGTGCAAAGGCCGATGGTTGCCTTGAGAGTTTATTTTAGATGTAGTTTCTCTGTAGTTAGAGTCAATGGTTTGTGCTTTCATAGGAACTTCTGTCAAAGTTCTTAACATTTTCATATGAAATGCTGCCTGCTCAGTTTCTATTCTGAATTAGTATGAAAAATAAAATGAACAGAAATTTTTTAATTTAACAGAACTTTTTTTCCCCAAAGTAATGCTTTTCAAGCAGGGGGAGGGAAAAAAATCTATTGAGATTGGGTTTGGTGGTTGGTTTCTGAAATAGCCTGGAGCTATTGACGTTAAAGGTAATCAACAAAAAACGATTAGTGTGTGCTGGGCCAGATTGCATAAGATATCAGTTAAGAATTGGATACTGCAGAACTCAATTACTGGGAGATAATTGGTTTAGGCTTTCTCTGTGTCAGCGACAGTCTGAAGGTTCTCATCAGCCTCTAGAGCAGATCAAGTAATTGCACCCTAATGAACCCATTTCTTTGCGTTGACCACAGTGGGGACCTTGGGTGAGTAGTTTAGCTAGATATGTCTGTATTTTGCATATCTACATTACGTGAGGTAAAGTCAGTCCCCTTCAAGTGTCTGAGATAGCTAAGTCTAAGTATGAAAGAGATTGTGTTGTCATTGCAAATTGTTATGATGAAAAATGAGATTAAAATATCATGTGAAAATGTGTCCAGAATTTTTCTTTGTGTAACTGTTGAAACTAGTCTGAAACCATTTTCACAAAACTTTTCTTCTTCTTAAAACACAGTAAGTTTATGTAGAAATGTAATGATTACAAGTTCATTGAAATAAGCAGTTTAACACCTGGATTCAGTCTTTACACTTTGTCCAAGTGTGAAGTTTAAAAATATGTAAGTAAAGAAAAACCCTTAAAGTATAACAGGGTACATGTTACTCCTGTTTTCCTAAATGTTTAAAGTGCTTAAAATAGTCAAAAGGCTGAAATGGCCTGAGCGACCAGGACAGGCAAACAGGGCATGGCGCATCAGTCAGGGGATGGTGGGACAGTTTGTGCAGCAGTTCGCACAAGCAGGACGTGCAGGGAGGGCCCTGACACTTCAAATGGAGGCTGCAACTCACTTGCAAGGAGCTGAGAACAACAGCAGCCGTGGTATCCACCTGGTAAAAAGCTGTGCCCTCAGCATCCCTTGTGGCCCCTCCAGCTGCAAGAACAGATGCAGCCACCCAAACAGAGCTTTCAAGCAAACATGCAGCTGTCCAGGTCCTGGGGTGCAGGGCGTGCCCAAGTATCAGGTCAGTATCTGATGGCAGCAGTGAGCAAACAGGGACATAGACAAAGCAGAGATGTTTAATGCTTTCTTACCCTTGGTCTTCAACACCAATGGTGGGCTTAGGGACCCCCAGAGCCCTGGGCTAGAGAACGATGACTGTGGGAATGATAAACTCCCAGTCAACCCTGAACTTGTGCAGGACTTGCTGCTCCAGTTAGATCCCTATATGTTGATAGGGCCTGATGAGATTCATCCGAGGGTACTTAAAGAGCTGGCTGAAATCATAGCAAGACCTCTCTCAATGATTTTTCAAAGTTCTTGGGAATCTGGAGAGGTCCCAGTTGACTGGAATCTGGCAAACGTTGTCCAGTCTTCAAGAAGGGCAACACGGATGACCCTGGTAACTACAGTCCTGTCAGTCTCACTTCTGTGCCTGGTGAAATTACAGAGAAGATTGTTCTGGGAGTTACCGAAAAACACCTGAAAGGCAATGCAGTTATTGGTCCCAGCCAGCATGGGTTCAGGAGGGGAAAGTCCTGCCTAACAAACTTAATTTCCATCTATGACAAGGTTAGCCACCTAGCTGGCTAAGGGAAGCCAGTTGATGTGGTCTTCTTGGGTTTCAATAAAGCTTTTGATAATGTATCTCACAGTATCATCCGGGACAAAATGTCCATCATACAGCTGGATAAACACTTATTGCAGTGGGTGAGCAATTGGCTGATGGATTGGGCTTAAAGGGTCATAGTAAATGGGGTTGCATTGGGCTGGTGGCCAGTCACTAGCGGGGTTCCGCAAGGTTCCATCTTAGACTCTTTAAAGTCTTCATAAATTACTTGGATGCAGGACTGGAAGGAATACTAATCAAATTTGCTGATGACACTCTCGAGGGCAGAGAGGCCCTGCAGAGAAATCTAGACAAATTAGAGAGCTGGGCAGTTACCAACAATATGAACAGTTGGGCAAGTGCCGGATTTTGCACCTGGGGCACAGCAACCCTGGATGTTCATACAGACTGGGGAACGAGAGGCTGGAGAGCAGCTCTGCAGAGAGGGACCTGGGGTTTCTGGTCGATGGCAAGTTGAACATGAGCCAACAGTGTGCCCTGGCAGCCAAGAGGGACAACCGTGCCCTGGGGTGCATCAAGCACTGCATTGCAGCTGGTCGAGGGAGGTGATTGTCCTGCTCTGCTCTGCGCTGGTGCGGCCTCACCTTGAGTGCTGGGTGCAGTTTTGGGCATCACAGTACATTAAAGATATAAAGCTACTAGAGAGTGTCCAGAGGAGGGACACGAAGTTGGTGAAGGGTTTAGAGGGGAAGCTGTATAAGGAGCGGCTAAAGTCACTTGGTTTGTTCAGCCTGGAGAAGAGGAGGCTGAGGGCAGGCCTCATCACAGTCTGCAGCTTCCTCACAAGGGGAGGAAGGAAGAGGGGCAGGTGCTGGTCTCTTCTCTCTGGTGACCAATGACAGGACCCAAGGGAATGTCAGGAAGATGTGCCAGGGGAGTGTTAGGTTGGGTATTAGGAAAAGGTTCTTCCCCCAGAGGGTGGTGGAGCACTGGAACAGGCTCCCCAGGGAGGCAGTCACATGGTGTGAATTTTGGGGTTGTCCTGTGCAGGGACAGGAGTTGGACTTGATGATCCTTGTGGATCCCTTCCAACTCAGGACATTCTATGATTCTATGATTCTATGAAGTTATTTTTATAAGTGTAATGAATGAATTTGCATATTACAAATTGCTATATTTCATAAAGGCTATGTGTAAACCACATGGCCCAGATCTGGTCTGGTCTGTTATATACAGCAGTTTATAAAGGTCAGCAAAGAGAAAAGTTGGTCCACTGATACCTTCTAAAGGCTTTAAAAAGCAAACAGGTAGAGTAACAGAATATAAATTAATTAATCAAAATTAGTGCATATATAATTGATGGACAGTAACAAGAAGATTGTTTCATGACTCCTTCTAAGATCTGTCATTTAACAGATACCAGAAGGGTGGAGGGAGAGGACTAAGTTTTATCATCCTGGGTAGTGTATTTACTATCTCCAGGGGCTGCGCTTCTTATCTCTACAATTCACTGTGACACTAGTGTGGGTCTTTCTCTTGCAGGGCGTTCTAATGTGACCATGACCTTCTGCATTGGCCTTAACAAATGCAACCAGCAAAGATGGCTGGCAATGCCAGTCCTGTCATCTGTTCTAAAATATTTCATTCTGTCAATAGTTTAGTCTGTTATGCAGGAGTAGTATCAGATACAAAATGTTCTAATAGATGCAAAACCAAAATAGCACAGAAAACTGAAAAGACTAGCTCTCGAAGGGCTAACTTCATAATTTTGAGAGAACAAATTAGTTGTAATTCCATACATCCCTGCATTTTTACTCTGGTATATCAAACACCTTATCCTACCAACTCTTCTGTGGCCACAGCTTAAAAATAAAACTTCCTTTGGCTGCAAGAAGACTAAGGATTCTGTATTTCCGTTACTGAATTACATTTTGCTGTCACAAAATGACCACAGTCTAGCAATAGAGGAGGTGGTGTGTCCTTCAGAAACTGGTGAGGAAAATCGGGCATTATTTATTTATAAAAATGAGAGGAAAAATCCGACACAAATACACACATGCACACCAGTATAAATACTTATATTTGGCAACAGTTCTGGGGTGTCTTCTGTTCTCCACTCTGAAGCTAATTTAAACTGAAGTATTCATAATAAGCAGTACATTTCTTATCCAAAGCACTGAACTAGTAGTGGTTTTAAGTATAGAAGACTTTTTGAAGAGAAAAGAGAAACATGCAGACAACTGACTTGGGCAGAAACACTGGGATTAAGCATTGAAAGGGGTAAGGGTCTCCTCTGTCCTGTGCAGTTTAACCAAGTGCAACCCAGCTGTCTTCTGTGTCACAGCAATGCATGAGGTGTGTAGCCACTCTTTTGGTCATATCTATATCCAGTCCAAAAGACAATTGCAGAGAAGCCAGAGTGTTCAGACGCATTGGTCTCTGCCCCAGTGGCTGTTCAGTTGTTTAAGACTTACTAGACTGAATGACCCATCCTTGCTATGGCAATGCTGTCCTGCGCTGCAAGCAGCAGGTAATGATGACAGTGCCTGCCTGATGTGAGCCAGTCTGGTCAGGGCTGTGGTCCTCCTCTCAGCTCTTTCCCCAGGTATGAGCACTGCTGCACTGACTCACTCTGCCCTTACCTATTTCCACTGCTGTTCTCACCACCGTGCTCTCTGTCTTTCCTGTTTCTGTAAGAGGCATTTTGGATCACCCTTTGCAGTGTCTGAGTGCCTTGCAGGAGGATCAGTAGCATACCTTATTCCTAGCCTGTAATCCTGTCCATTTCTTGTTCAGGCATTATGTTCAGTCTAACTACAAAATAGCTGTACATAAAAATATATGTATATGAGAAGATTTTCATATGATAACACAGCTGGCGTGCAGAGCAGCCTGACTACTGAGCTGTCTGTGCTTTCTGCGTGGTGCTGATACCAGCCAGGCTCCTTCTCTTGGAGGTCCTAGGCAGTGCTGAATTTGATCGCCAGAACACCTTTCTTATGAGCTCCCAATTTTTACAGTTAACTTACAAATAACTTCAAAAAATTTAGTCTTTTCTATTGTATGTTTCCTTTTTTCACTTGGGAAAGGTAATTTCACCTTTCATTTTCATTACCATATATTTGGGAAGGGTAATGAATCAGATTCACTAAGCCGGGCATATATACAGTAGGATCCAGCAGCCTGTACTGTTTGGCAGTATAGAACAGGAAAGCACTTTCACTATTTAGTCATCCAAAAGGCAAGTGTAACTACGTATTCCCAGATTTCTGTAGCACATACCAGGAAACAATTTTATCTCTAGTCATCTCCATGCAGGTGGTGTTTTTCTCATTTGCACAGTTTCATGCTAAGTTCTCTCAACTATTTCCTATTTCCTCCTGAAAATAGTAATGAATGTTTCTTTATCAAAGAAGTTTGTGTTACGGAATCTATTATAATAATTTAAATAATTTCTTTTTATCCAAGGGGTTTTATCTCTGGGCTTTACAAAGTGTTCAAAGGACATTAATTGTAAAATTTAATTTTGGTTTACTTAATTTTTAAATAACCTGTAGGGGGGTTTTGTTGGCTTGGGTTTTATTACCAGGTCTCTTGGTTAAGCAATGTCATACTACCCAGAAAGGGAAAAGCCATACAATCTTTAGACATCCTTCTATATCTGTGATTGGTGAAACTTCTTTACAAACTTAGCCAAAGATGCAGAATAAGGTGTGTCTATCCAACAAAGGAGTGCAGGGGAAGAAATTGAAAGCTCAGGAGGAAACATGATGTTGGTAGGGGTGCCCCATGTTTTAAGATAGCCCTTGAAAAAACAACTGAAGTAAGTATTCCTAAAGGAAGGAGGTACTTCCATTCTAAGAAGCTATCAATAACATTTTTACTTAGGAGCGTTTATTTTTCACTGGATGTCTAGAAGAAAGGTAAATAATAGATGTCATGCAAGCGTGTTCTCAAGCTGCTGAGGCATAGGCACAGATGTCCTGATACAGAAACATATTCCACATGTACCACTTACTCCAGATATTCTCTTCTGTTTAAAGAGATCCTTTAGTATGGCATAATCTTTTCGTCAGTCAGAGACCATAAGCACAGGGAGAGGGTAAGAAATTCTGACTACAGTTCTCACAGAAGGGCCAAAGATAGAATCTGATTCCCGTTACAGAAGCTCCTCTGCTCTAGCCCTGCTCTTCCATATGCTTCTTCACTGAGGCCTGTTAATGCCAGGTGCCCTCCCATAGCTTGGAGAAAAGTGTTTTCATAACTCAGGAGAAATGATGCATGTCTGAAAATATGCAGAATGATAAACTGTCCCCTGAGGCAAATGCTGCTATTGTGTACAATTGAAGAAGAGCTGAAAGGTGATCTAGGCAGAACATTATCAAATGAAATTACAACAAAAAAAGGAAGAATTTATTTTCAAAATGTACATCAGTGATTTTATTTATCTAAACTGCAGAGTTATATAATGCAGTATAAGGCAGCCATTTGTTACACACACTTGGATTCAAAAAGGGCCATCTCTGCATACTGAAAGCATCTTTACTGAAATAAAACCCAATAGAAAGATCATCTACCGTTCTATTTTTATTGTTAATTTGAACCCGGTAGAAAATTGTTGATATTTACAGAATAATGCAAAAGTGCGAGGTTGCAGGAAATGGCATAATTATTCCCAAAGTTCAGACTAGAAGTAGGAATAAAGGAGTCTTTTCAATTTTTTCCCATCTTTCCATCTATTTTTTGGTAAGGAAATAATATTTAATTCACAGATGTAGGTATTGTAGTAGGTTTTACACAAATGAAAAGCTAGTATTATAAATTGTGAAGATGAAAATCTCAAATGAGCAATGTTTCCCATCATAGTCTAGATAACACTGAAGCAATACAGCAGGAAGAAATAAGGTAAAGATATGAGCAAAAAGGAGATACTCTGCATTGAGTTAAATAAACCAATGTCATGTAGTAAATACCTGTCAGAGTTTCTCCTTAACACTTCTGCAGCCAACTTTTTGGCCATGCTCATTTATGTGAAAAGTGTATGTGTACTCCCCAAACAAAACAAACAAAATAAACTAACACTTTGGCCAGAATTTTGGAGGGAGTATCTATGTGTGTGCTCTTGCATAAATGCATTAACTTTATATCTTTGAAGAGAGGAGACTCTTACGTGGGTAGGAAAATGCAAAGGTGGTGTAAGATTTCATGGATTCGTAGACCGGTTTTTGTTATTTGGAACATATGGCTATTTTGTCAGACTACATGTCAGTATGTGCGTCTTTTTCTTGGATATCCACAGTTGCTTCTGGTCCACTCATTCTGGTTGAAATATGTAGCTGATTTTGTCTTTTCTTCCTCAAGTAGAAATAAACTATACTTCCAGCTCCAACAATAGAAAAGGCTAGAAGAACGAACAGCCAAATGATACCGGTGGAAAGTACTTTCTTCATTTTCCCTTCTGTAAGTGGACGAAATAGAATCAACACCTTTGATCTTAAGATATTTCAGAATCCATTAATAAATGGTATTTCTTCAACTAAAAGTCAAATGCAACATGTGTGTAGATTTTCAGTTCAGCAAGTGGGTTTTTTTAACTAATAAAACCAAATAAAACATAATTAAATCTGATCAAAAAATAGTTTACTTCAGAATTACCTCTATTTCCTATATCTAGAGACAGATGAAGTTTATTCATTTTTTTTTATTTTTAAATATTCTCAAAATTAAAACCTAGAAACTATGTAATTATATTCTTGTTGTATTTGAGCATCTCCTTATAATTCTACTTAAAAGGAAGTATGCTTACCTCTATTTTCTGGAGACATCTCTGTGTTTTCAGGAGCTTTCAGAAGGAAAAGAAATATATTTATTCTGAATGCTTTTTTAAAAAATGAGGCAATTTAAAGTTTAAAGATGCTCCTGAATATTCCCCCTAAATCCACCTGCTGATGACAATTGTGCTCCTGGAGAGATGGAGCTAAACATGTGTAAATCTCTAGTAGAATGCTCTGCTCTTTCCTTCCAAGAGCATCTGACCTCCTCGGTCAAGATACCCAGCAAGGCATGAGATTAGAGGCAGATTTTTTTACCTCTAAAAGTGTGCTCAAATATGTTCATTTCTCAGAAACTGCCTACAGGTTATTTAATAATTTTAAGGTGTTTTCTGAAACATGGAAAATTTCCTGAGTGGATCTCTCGAGTGTTAGAAATATGTCATGAGAACTTTAGCTGAGCTGAAAAGGATCTTCTGTGAGTTTAAGCCCTTCTGTCAGAGACGACCATTCCATGTGGCTGTGGTTCTATGGTAATTGTACTTCCTAAACTTATCAGGTAAGGGAAAGGTGAACAGGAATATGAAGTTTAACCAAACAAAATGTTCGTGGTCGGGACCACTTTCATTTAATCTCAGCTGGTAATCAAACTCATGCGTTTTCTTGCAGATGATAATTTTGCTAACAGGAGTACCGGCATTTTATTAAACATGATTGCATCACACTGTAGTTAAAGAGTGCCAGAAAAAAATGTATGTTATTGTATTCCTCTAATCCATGAGCTCAGAGAACAGTAATGAAAGGAATCACCAATTCCAGCTTTTCATTGCACTCATCAGAACAAGATTTTATTTTGGAGTATATATTCAGCTGAAATTAAACAAAATGTTGCTTTTGAACTTATACTGATGATATTTGAGGGAAAATTCTACTGAAAACTGCCTTTTTATTAAAAATGAGTGGTCTTTGACCATTCTTTTGCCTAAACGTAGGGGTCTGAAGTTTCATGATGGCTAACGTCAGGCTGATGATAGTTTTATAGGCCTTATGGGAGATGCAGCTTTCTGAGGAGGCAGTCGGAAGCCATGTGGGGCTGCTCAGTATTTAGGCAGTTGAATCCTGCTATTAGGGACAATTGGTTTTGCACACAAATCTATATTGTTTTACATTTTTATGTTATACAGTGACAATACATTATCAGGCATTATTAATCTTAATGTATTAGAAATATTACGTACTTTTTGTTTTTTTACAGATATATCCTTTTTTGAAAGAACAGACATTGGTGTTCCAGTAGCCAGACAATGCACATACTTCTCCACACTCTTTATGCTTTCTGTTTGAAGGTTCTCCCATTTGCCAGTTGACAAAATCCATTGCAGATTTGTCTGTCCATGTCCACTGTCCTAATAGTTAAAATGAGCATATATGTATAAAATACAGGGGTTCAGACAGATAGAATAAGTTGTGATGGGGAAAACAAAAATTTATAACATGAATAGGTGGTTAAATGTTTCAGTTACATTCCTAAGCATATATAAGCGTGCTTTGAAATAAACTTTGTGTATTTTTAATATATGCGTACTTTCAAGTATACAAAATTGCTTTCGTTTTAATATAATGTGTCATCATATTGTATGATATGATAATGTATTATTAAATATTGAAGATATTACCTCTGTCATTTTCCTTTAGCCCTATCCAAAAATTTGGTGATTTTCCATGGAGTATCTTAATGGTGTCTGACAAGAAGTTTGCTTCAGTATAGTCTCCTACTGATACCAAATCAGCAGCTGAAAAAATATTAATGAATATATGACAATGTCTCATTTCCTTACAGCTTAAGTCAATAAACACATAAAAGATACGCAAAAAGATAAAAAAGACACTGATTCTTGCACATAATATTCACTAGTCTCATTACGGTTTTTATATCGCTGTATTGTATTTTGAGCGTGACTATGAGCTGTATGGATGCAAATCAGCACAAAAGCATGGGTTCTTGTTTAGCCTTTGGTATTTTAGAGAAGAAAAATTGCTCTCCTGCAATACTTTTTGGACATATCCAACCACATCCTGGAACATGATGCAAGCAGGCTGAAAGTGGCATATATGATGTAGTCAGCACTGTGCGTGTTGCTGCTACAGCTCTGTCACCCACCGGTGGCTGGGCAGCATTTTTGGCAGTGCCTGATGCTATGTACTGCAAGGGTAGATAGGATGTGTAAACAGCTAGAGGGTGTGGTCCAGGAGATGTCCAGAAGTTGATTTACAATTGCCATATGCACTGGCATTACAAATATACAAAGCTGTGTTGGGGTCTTCAGGAAATGACCACATTCCTGGCCTGGCCAATGGGTAGAGGATAGGCAAAAGTGTAGGAATTTAGAATATGGACCAATATCCAAATGCAGCCTTTTTTTCTGTTTATTAATGTAATGCTTATTTTTTCTAGTAATTATGTGATTTATCTTTCTACAGAACCATTTCAGGAATTTTGTTATCACACAGCAGTAAAATAAAATGCTTTTGCAAAGCTATTTTTTCTGTTTAGTCATAGGTCAGTGTTTTCATACATACGAGGAAGTGCTGCTAAAAATCCTTGTTTCTTTCTTACAATTAAAAGGCTGTCACTCGGACATGTAGTGCAAAGGTATAGGATGTTTCTTATTCTTACATTGAAATGCATGCTGCATCACAGCAATTCTCAGTGAACAGTCAGGAAAAATAAGAAATGTGGAGTAACACGTCTTTTCCTCTCCCTGATCACATACAGCTCTTCTCTTCAGATCGTAGACAGCAGTGGGGGCGGTTCCAGAGCAGAAGCTGCATGGCTAGGAGTGTTTTACTGGTTCATGAAAGCTGAACAACTCCTCCATCTCGTTTGTTGTCCAGCCAGTGAGATCCAATTCATAAACTGTCCCCTGGAACTAACAAAGACAACTTTTCTATAAGTTTGTGTCTCCTAGTTTACACTGTGTGCAGATTCCCTCTTGTCTGGGGAAGGGAAAGCTAACCCTGCAGTCTGTGCATTAGTGGAACCTGAGAAGTGTTTGTCTCCATACCCAGTTACTGATTTCCATAAAGCTAGTAGGAATTTCATATTTTTGAGGTATTCCTATTTCACCTGGTATTTGAGATATCAGATGCCTCTGTCTTTGACAAAGTTTAGTTTTACTGTGAAAAAGCATGCTCAGAAGAGCAAGCTAAAAAGCGTTGTTTAAAGTTTTAAAGTAATTTAAGATTTGCTTAGCAATATCACCCATTATTTTATATGTTTAATTACATCCTCAGTCTTTCTATAACAAAACACTTACCTAGTCGGGCACATTCCTGATGAGCTTGAGACCAGCTTCTTTTCCTGGAGGCCTCAAAGTAATAGCAGTGACCATGGAAAGGTATCCAAGATTTGTGTCCTCTTGATTCAGGGCATTTTCCAGGAAGTTGTGGGGGCTCAGTAGGGGCCATTACTGCTAAGAGATCCGGTAGTTGGAATGCAGTTATTTTGTAAAATTTGTTTTCCCCATTATACTAATAAGACAAAACTAAACAGTCTATATTAGGTTTGCCATCATAGAAAAAAATAATCATACTAAAAAGAGCTTGAATATTATTTTGATTTTGTGTTTGAGAGCATATTTTACTTCATATTTATTTATCAAGGTGATTAGGAAGATACACTAGTTATAAGAAGTATAGATTCTGTCTAATGATTATTTTTGTGATTATTCCACTTAATAAAATATCCAGCTAGTTTACTTGCATAAATATCTGCCTAATTAGTTAAAACTGCTATTTTAAAAATGTCTTCTGACACTTCAGTCTCATTTTTTGACAGGATCAAAACCTTATAGGATAAACTGTGATTGTGAATGAAAGTGTTGGTATAACTAAACATGACTAGCAGGATTTTTTATTAAACTGCATCCTGAATAAATTCTGTAGTGATTGATATAATAGGAAGATGTTGGATGAGAAGATAAATGCAGATGGAACGAAAATTAAATGTTCTGCCAAATTACATTTTCTTCCTGTGAGACTTCTACAGTCTATTTCTTTCCCTATTAAAGAACGTTCAGCTCTCAAATTAGATTTCCAGTATATTAAAGTGGAAAGAGACATTATATATCAAATCTGAGGATTTTTGTAAAATTACAACATCATAGAAAGTAATTTTGCATGCAATTCTAAATTTTCTAATGGTTCAAAATCTTCCATAATGTGACAAAACCAAGAATATCGCTAAACTGTGAAATCATATTTATACTCTTTCTATAGAAATTGTAGAATTTTGTGTTTGGAAGGCTCCTCAAGGGGTTATTTACTTCATCTTTGTGCTCAAAGGTGACACGAAGTTGATGTATAATTATATAATTTCTATCAGATATTTGTCCGGTCTGTTCTTAGCAACCTGTAGTGATGGAGATTCCCTGACCTGTCCAAAGTGCATGTTAAAGGCTTCTGTACTTTTAGATTAGAAGGTTTTCCTTGCTGTATTTAAGCTGTTACTCTTTTCTAACTCACATCAGACATAAGGAAGAATTTATTCCATTCCTTATGTCTTGTTTTTAATACTTAAAATTGATAATCTGGTTTCTCTTAGTCTTTTGTCCAACTGCAGTTATAATCCTTCCTTTTAATTCTTGTTTCCTGTTCATCTGAAAACCCTAGCTGACCGAGAGCCTTTTCAAACTTTGTTACCCCAAACTGGATACAGAAGTTCATCTGATGCCTAATCAAAACAGATCTCACAGCAAGTGAATGACTTTTCCTATTAGAACGAATAGTTAAGAAATTAATGAGTATTCAATCCTTTGTTTCTTAGGCTTTTGGTAATTATTATTATTATGAATTGATCTACTTCTGGGAAGTATTCATGTCAATATTTAGAGCTAGTTAGTTAGACTCCTGTCTTCCTGTATAGTAGTGTATAAAACAAGTATTTTTGCAGTAGCTTACTATATTTTGCACAATTGATAAATCTACACACCCTCTAGTTAAACATTATATTTAATTGCTTACCATCTGATTTTTTACAAACAGAAAAGAGTTTTTCCTGGCAAGAAGCTGTCTTCCAGGTGCCATCAGTGTCAAGGTAGACACATGCTAATGTCTGTTTTGGTTCCCCACTGGACCACTTGCTGTAAACTAATCTCCATCTGTCAGTCCATTGATATTTGCCATTGGTCTGGAAGCAAAATCTATACATTAATTTCAAGGCTGCTGAGAGTGACATAGCTACTACACGGGATCCTCAAGAGGACTGTCATGTAACCAGTATGGAATTGTATGCTTGCTAGTGCCCCCTTTTTCTGCTTGTAAATGCTAACTGCAACAAAAGGTACAGCGTCTGTTATCTACAAATATGAATACATGATTATTTTTCTCCTGCCCTCCAAAAAGTATGTAACATTAAATCAGAGCATTTTTCAAGCATTGGAAAATGGAAGGGAAAAAGAAGGGGGGCATGAGAGAAGACATAAGACTGAGAGTCAGAGAAGACATGCTGGTACGACCACCCAATGATCTCCATAGGAAATGGGACTGTGGGTGAGTGTGTTCGTAATAAGCAGCGCTGATACCCATCACTTTTGTTGTTGTTATCGTGACTATGATTCATGGGAAAGAGTGTACCATGTCAAAACACACCTACCATCCAAATGTTCACCCTCCCCTGTCATACAACTGATGTAGACATCTCACAAACAGAAAGGATTTTTTTCCCATAATATTCTAACTTCTTAATGGAAGCAATGAGACCAATTGCGTTTCCAAATGAGAAAATATCTCAGTTGATCAATATGTACCATATCACATAGACTCCAGATTCCTTTAACTAATTTTTACCCCTGTTTCTGTCGACAGCTCTATTTTGCTACTGCTACTGTAAATGAGACTACTCTACTAGAATGTGTGAGCATGAACTCATATGTAAAAAACATTCCTTTGCAGGTCTCAGATGTGCGACCTGAGATAACATGTCACTGATCCCTGAGGTACATAAACACATGGCAGGAGGGCAGGATGCATGTTGTTCCTGGAATATCTTTTATGTTAAAATAAACTCAAAATGTGGAAGATTTTACAATTTATATTTGAGACCCTTTAAATGACTCAAAACAGCACACAGCATTGGTATATATCGGTTTGCAGGAGCATTTCCTTTTATTAAAGCATGTAAGAGTTCTTAGTTCATTAAAATCTCCCCTGTATGAGCCTTATTTGAAGAACTCAAGTGTAAATGGGTACTGTACTGATGTAACATGCTGTTTTCAGCACTATATTGGCATAATTTCCTATAAGTTACAAAATGAGAACATAAAGTAAGATCAGGTCCACTGTCAGTTTGACTACCTGTATGTAATGTATGTGTTCTTACCGCATTGCTGTTAAGACCAATCCACAGAGGCTCTCCATATTCCTGTGCAAGTAAGAACAACAGTGCCTGGCTATATGGGTCTAAAATGCTGGCAAGTTCTGAGGCATTGTTATTGCAGTTTTTCTGTGCTTCCTCCCAGTTCATTTTGGAATGGGTAACAGAATAGCTAATGGCACCAGAATGGTCAAAAGCGAAGTCCAGCACTGTTGCTGATGACTTAAAGAGTTCAGGATCTGTAGGAATAAGAAAAAGACATTTACAACCTGCTGCACCACCTGGACGCTCACAAGTCTATGAGGCCAGATGGGAACCACCCGAGAGTGCTGAGGGAGCTGGCAGAGGAGCTCACCAAGCCACTTCCCGTCATTTATCAGCAGTCCTGGTTAACAGGGGAGGACCCAGATGACTGGAGGCTTGCCCATGTGATGCCATCTACAAGAAGGGCCAGAAGGAGGATTCAGGGAACTACAGGCCTGTCAGCCTGACCTTGGTACCAGGAAAGAGCTGTTCTGGAGCTGTTCATCTTGAGTTGATGATGTTGTCCTAGGCATGTGCAGGACAACCAGGTGATTAGACCCAGCCAGCGTGGGTTCATGAAAAGCAGGTCCTGCCTTACCAACCTGATCTCTTTCTATGACCAAGTGACCCACCTAGTGGATGCAGGAAAGGTTATGAATGTTATCTACCTGGACTTTAGTAAAGCCTTGGGCACTGTCTGCCACAGCATTCTCCTGGAGAAACTGGTGGCTCATGGCTTAGACAGGTGTACTCTTTGCTGGGTAAAACACTGGCTGGGTGGCTGAGCCCAGAGAGTTGTGGTGAATGGAGCTAAATCCAATTGGCAGCCAGTAATGAGTGGTGTGTCCCAGGGCTCACTTTGGGGGACAGTCTTGTTTAATATCTTTATCAATGATCTGGATGGGGGGATCGAGTGCACCCTCAGTAAGTGTGATGACACCAGGTTGGGTGGGATTGTTGATCTGCTTGAGGGTAGGAAGCCTCTGCAGAGGGACCTGGACAGGCTGGATCGATGGGCTGGAGCCAACTGTATAAGGTTTAACAAGGCCAAGTGTCAGGTCCTGCACTTTGGTTACAAGAACCCCATGCAACACTACAGGCTTGGGGAAAAGTGGCTGGAAAGCTGCCCAGCGGAAAAGGACTTGGGGGTGCTGGTTGACAGCTGGCTGAACACGAGCCAGCAGCATGCTCAGGCGGCCAAGAAGGCCAACAGCATCCTGGCTTGTACCAGGAATAGTGTGGCCAGCAGGAGTAGGGAAGTGATCGTTCCCCTGTACTTGGCACTGGTGAGGCTGCATCTCGAATACTGTGTTCAGTTTTGAGCCCCTCACTACAAGAAGGACATTGAGTTGCTGGAGCGTGTCCAGAGAAGGGCAAAGAAAGCTGGTGAAGGGTCTGGAGAACAAGTATTATAAGGAGCGGCTGAAGGAACTGGGGTTGTTTAGTCTGGAGAAGAGGAGGCTGAGGGGGGACCTTATCGCTCTCTACAACTACCTGAAAGGAGGTAGTAGCGTGGTGGGTGCTGGTCTGTAGGACGAAAGGAAATGGCCTCAAGTTGCACCAGGGGAGGTTTAGATGGGATATTAGGAAAAATGTCTTTACTGAAGGAGTGGTCATGCATTGGAAGAGTCTGCCCAGAGAGGTGGTGGAGTCACCATCCCTGGAAGTGTTCAAAAAATGTGTACACGTGGCAGTTCAGGACATGGTTTAGGAGACATGGTGGTGTTGGTTTGATAGTTGGACTTGACGGACCTAGAGGTCTTTTCCAACCTTAATGATTCTATGATTATATGAAAAAAACCCTCCCCAAGAACAGTTAAATCTGGAGGTACATATTTGACTTGAGTGGCCGAATAACATCTTCATTATTCACAACCATTAGGAATTTAGGAATTTACTAATGGAGTGGAACACCTTCTCATTAGTTTCTTATAAGTAACAGATAACTTCAAAACAATGTTCTTGAATAAAGTAATCCATTTCAGCCTCTGAGAAATTTGAATCCGTAAATACACAGTGTCTTACATTGTAGAAGTTAATTTACCCCATCAGTCAAAAACAGCACATCTTCCCCACATGTTTTCAAAATATTCTTCACAGCTTAGCAGCTTTCTGACTATCAGTCAGGTTTATTTGGATAAATGTAAAACTTACCAGTTATGATATTATCTAGATCATTATGAATGTATCTAATTACATTTTTTGTGGGTTTTACCTGTTTAATTACACTTTTAAAAATGAAATAATTTTGCTTTCCTAAATTCTGATATTTTATTTATCATCCCCTTCTCCAAAACATTGCTAAGTATCACTGTTTTGCAAGATGGGCCCATAGGTTTTACTGATCCTTTACCTAAAAAAAAAAAGACAACTGATCTAAAGCATGTTAAACTAGAAAAGTGATTTTAATTCTTGTGTTATAAATTTCAAGATTAGCTATACAGAACTCACCACTATTCTTCTGGCATATATATCCTGTGGACTTATAACACTCCTCATTCTTCCATTTTCCTGTGTCATCAGCATGACCTCTCTTCAAAGAAACACAATCAAACTGTTGGGGTAACAGAAAGAATATGAATTAATTGATATTAGAAGTTATAAAAGAAGTTATAAAACAAAGTACTGGGACCCCCTGGATAGTTTCACTATGTGTGTTAACTTCTAAAATCCTAATGTTGCATTTATATTTTCTCCAAAATGAACAGCAAATTACTATGAAAAAGAAAACTTTATTCAGTCTATCCAATCTTTATTCAACCTGTCCATTGCTGCAGTTTTGCCAAGTTCTTTGGCAAAATTGTAGCAATGCCATTTTGTGCTCTGAGATAGCTAGAATACTCAAACATTGAAACTTTTTATTGGTAATCTCAGTGTACAGGTAGATTAACAATTTGGGGAGAAGGCTGAGGCAATGTCTCCAACAAAGCGAGCTGTTTACATAAAGTGATATTGTTCCTCAGATTTAACTTGATGGTAAACACTAAGCGGCATTTGCCTGTTGCAGATTGTGGCCATCTTCTGGACGTAGACTGTGAAACAAAACAGGTTCTACAAGTTTTGGGGAATCTGGAGCCCAGTTGGTATAGGAGACAGCACTTCCATCAGTCCAAACAAAGTTGAGTTCACTGAGTATATCATTCAAGCCAATCCAGAGATCATTTGAAACATCCTTCAATTGGTAAGTGAGAAAAGCTGGAAAAGAGCCAATGGAAATAAAGATGAATATGTCATGTCATCAGTCCAGACACCAGCTCATAACCAAATCATCGAGCAAGTATTTTGTTTAGTTAAAGTCTTGTAAATACATTTTAATCAGCATTTGATCAGAAAATCATCCAAGTTTATGCCAAGCCTTTGCCTGTGAAAAGTCTCAAAGAGTGAAAGTATTTGGAACAATGAAGCAAGACTGGAAGGAAGAAAGATACAGAAAACTTTCCTGATCACCATGTTATCTAATGAGTTCGTTTATGTCGATGCTTGGGATGAGCTGATTGACCATTGGAAATGTGTAGTTGTATACTGCTGAAAATGGAAGCCCGTGAGCATGGGCGAGGTGAAAATTTGCCTTCATCTGACATTCTACTGCTGACTTAAGTTTCAGAGTTTAGGCAGTCATTTCAGAGAGGTATAGTAATATATCCCTTTCTGTTTCTGGCAGAAATAGACCATGGATTCCTTTTCTTCCTCTGTGTCTAAAACTAGATATGTCAGGTCTGAGTTTTTTATTTCATGCTAATTCATACCCTATAAATAATGTAAAGCAGTTTGCATGCAACAGGAGGAAGCAACCCTTAGCATGCCCTAGACAGAGGGTTCCAGCTCTTCCAAAAATGTTTCATGATATGGCCATATAACCCATGTTGAGTATACATACTATAAAATACATACATTTACATACTGTCTCTTTTTGCCACGTTCTTCTTTGCAGGAAACGACCACTGTATACAGAATAAATGCTATCTATTACCTAAAGAGCTGTTGCACTATACCTTGTACTTGTTCATTATGTATGCTCGCCAGGTTTCCTCCAAGGTTTATACAAGTTCTTCTTGCAGTATGCCAGTCTTCATAGGAAGAGCCAAAAAATTTGTAACACTAGGGAAAAATGAGTATAAACTGTTAGTGAATGACAGCAAAAGGAATTTAGGTTTGAATTGCACTAGTTTAAGTAGAAATTAGCCCAGCTCAGACCCACAAAATAATTTTCCAAAGTTAATAGAGACTCGGCTCTGGAACCAAGGCAAAACCATTCACAAATTTGAAATTTACTCTGTGTCTTTCTGTGAGGGATTGAGAATATCACAACGAAAGTCAAACAACCATTTATAAAGCACAGTAGGTGTTTGATGAGAATCTAATGTGTTAATCAACTCAGAGATTTTGAGAAGCCGTACTCCATCCTTAGTAAAACATGAAGAAGTGCTAACTCAAAAAGAAAGGCCCAGCCCAGGGTTTCATTTGGAACTGTAAAGTTTCTGAAAAACATTTTTGACCTAGATCCTATGGTCACTGTGCTCGCATGTGCGTATTCAGCCTTTTTAATTTTACAGCTCTTTTAGTAAGGGAAGTATATGAGTCATGGTTTCTTAAAAAGTGCATAGTCATCATATTACCAATACACATTCACCTTGAAATGGTTTTGGTAATTATAAGAGCGCCTAGAGTGCCCTCTGTATGTTTACAGCTCACCCTCTGTTCTGTGGCACTCCATTAGCACTGTCAGAGAATTATATTGCATAGTTTGTGCAAAATAACAACTCTGAAAACTGTTACAAAAATGCAAAAAAAGTGTACTGGCATAAACTCCACTGGTGTGAGTGAGCATCCATGGGTGCTTTCGTAACAATATTTCATATATTAGAAAACAGAACCCTCGCTTAGTAAGCACGTCAAGTTTGTCCCTTTTACATTGAAGCCTGTTTAGAAAAATGTGGCCTAATTTCTGATTTGTTCCAGCTCAAATGACTGATTTTACAATATAGTTGGTGCTTTCAGTTGAATTCAGTTCAATTTTTTTGAAAGTATTTAGAGTGTAGCAGTTTTTCCAATGTATCTCAGATGACCACTTCTCACGAAAACAAAAGTCTGTAAAACCACTATTTTGCAAGAATTAGGCAACTGGTTCAATTTTTAATGCAACTTTGGATAATCACTGTCAGAAGATATCCGAGAGGCAAAAGGCCTCTTGTATATCTTTAAGTACCTTCCCAAGGACTAATATCATTGTCATTAGGTGGATGTTATCATACCTGATTTTTAAATAAAAGCCAATCTTGAGGACATCCTCCAGGAGGTGAAGGTACCTCTGAAGGAAGGGCTGCCTTTATAAAACTTCTGTGCCTTTCACAGATATAGCCATTTGAAAAACCACAGCTGACATCATTCCACAAGCCTGAAATCAATTTAAATATAAATTATAAGACACTGAATAAGATTGAAATTTGTGGGAAAATGAACTGGCTTCAGTGCTTGTAGGTTCAAAAGCAATCTGCCTGGGAATGTGAGGTAATGTGCTTCAGCTCAACTCTGCCTCCCATCATCACTGCTTACAGGGGGATTTTGGTCCTGCAGTGACTGCAGGAGTAGTGGCCATACAAGATGTCTGATATGGCAACACTGTGACCTCTGAGCAGAACCCACCCGAACACCTTTGTTGCACTGAAATATGCAAGTGTAAAGCAACACTATCAGTGAAAACACTATAAAATGTGAAACTCCATATATGTTCTGTTCCTTTGCTAACTACTCTCTAATTATTTTTTGCAAGACCAATTTGCTGTTGATTTGAATAGAACACAGTGTTTGTGCAGCTGAAGAATCAGTGATCAAATTGTCCCTGCATTCCCCATTAAAATCAATTTTGTATATTTCACTTTTATGGCTAATATTGCCCCAGAAGAAGCCTCAGCTGTAATGCCTGTACTTTATTATGCATATTTTTCCCAATTTCTGGGAAAGAATGGATTAAAGAAGTTTGCAAGATATTTTTAACAAACAGGTTACCCATAAAAGTACTTTTTAAAAAAAGTTGTGTAACTCACCATCCTTTTTATTTAAGACCACACAATTTTCTTGAGCATCCGCAAAGTTGGGCTCACCCTGTGCCCAAGCTGCATAGTGAACCGGGCTTCCATCCATCCAACTGAAAAAAACCCAAAAACAAAACAGTAGCAGTTACTCAGACAATGTTTATGCAACAGTTCAGAAAAATCTACCTTAACATGCCAAAAATATATATTAAAAAAAATACAGCTGACTCCGTCTGCAAATTGAATTTTCATTAAGATTAAAAGGCCTTAGGTAATGAAATCCATGCATGTCAAGTCAAAGAGAAAAAATGCATTTATTTTTAACAGGCCTTATCTATCTATTCATGGCATATATATTCCCCATAAAAATGCCATCTGAAACAGTGTCTTTACAACGTAGTTAAACCAAGGGAGAGCATAGATTTCAACATGCTGTATAACTCTCTGAATCTGCATTTAAATCCCTTGCAGTGGTCCCTCCAGAAGGAACTCTGGCAGTACAATACTTCTACAACCGCTTTTTATGAATCTTGACGTAGCTTTTTCACCTACCTAAACTGTCGATCAGCATTCTGAATCAATCCTATGAGATACGACTCCAATTTGCCTTTCTTTAAGATCTAAATACAAAAATGTACTTTTAGTTAGTGCTTTCTAATATTTAGTAGTTATATAATATGAAAAAGTGTAATTTTTGTGCTATGGCAGCAAATAGATGAATACATGTTGTATAAATGATCATGTGTAGTCACCAGAGAGGACCCCAGTTGCAGTAAATACCATACAACACATACTTTTGCTTTATGATCTTTATTACTGCATTACCAATTTTGGCTGCATTACTGGTATGATCAAAACTTTCAAAGTTGTGTTCTCAATATAAAAAGAAACAAGAAAGACTTGAGAAAAAATTTAGTATAATATTTTTTGGTACTTTCCTGTTCTTAAGCAGCCGTGTAATTCCTGTGTCTCAAGCTGTCTGTCCTCTCCTCTTTTCATACCCTTTCTCACATAATAAAAGTAAGCACCTAACAGTGTGAAACAGAAAGGACGTTGTGTGACCTGGACCAGGTTAAACCTTTCTTTGAAAAGTTGTTTTGTTCAGCAACATGATGTGGTATGTGAGCATCAGAGCTACACTGGCAGTAGCCTCGCATCTATACGTAATGCTATATTCTTGAATATGATATTCAGATGAGAGGTAACCACCCTGGCAAAGGGACAGTTTTCTCAGTGTACACCTAATCTGCCTGTTCATTGCTTCTTGTAATGTTTGGTCATGGGCAGAACTCTATTTAGATTAGAATATACAAGAATATACCCACCCTAGTAAATGGTCAATTCTTTTGTATTTATTTTCCTAAAGAGAAGCTCTATTCTGTAGAATAAATATTTTTCATTGAACATTTAAGTCTAATGCTAATAAATACAGTAATACTACACTATAAGCACATTCTTCTGTACTTCACAAGCATATGCAGCAGGGTATATAGGCCATATATGGTATAACATAGTCAAATTTCCTCTTACACATTTCCACAAAAATTTTCTTTCACTACTATTCTCAATAGTAGCAAGATCTCCATGACTGCTTCTGCAGAATGTTCTGGCTTTCTCCATAGAGGTCTTTTCTGTGCTGAAAAAATATTGTTTGTCCCCTTTTAAAATCCAGCCATCTTCCGTGACTTCATATGCTGCAACACAGGAGAGGAATCTCTGTATTCTTCATGGCCCTTACACAAAGCTGGTGGTGTTACACGATACCGCCCTTTAGATAAGAGAAAATGAACAGACGCTTACCGGCAGAAGGGCCCAGAGGTTCTGGTTTCAAGGGTGTCCCTGTAATGAAGTGGGGAAAAAAAATGAAGATGTAAAATGTTTCTTAAACGTTGAGCCAGTAGAAGTGTTCAATTAGTGGAAATTATCTTAATGCCTATCATTTTTCCATATTTTACATATTCAGGGCAGAATATATTTATATAGTATCTTTGGTGGAGAACAAAAATGGATGCTCACAGAATAACAGCCCTACATCTCTGTTTCGGTTGATTTTTGGTAAGTGCATCTTGTACATCCTGAATGTTGCCTGAATTAGGTGACTGGAGTTAGTCTGAATGAGCGCTTGTTTTTGAAAGAAAAATAAAGAGTGAAAATACTTTACTTCAATGTTGATATACTTTGCACAATAATAAGAAATCCTTTATGGACATTTTCTTGTATCTGAAGAAGAAATCAAATACTAAACACGTTTTTGCTTGAAAATATTTTAAAAATTTTATTAGCATTCATTTGTTTAACTCTGTTTTTCTGTGAAACTACTTTGTGAAGAACCATATTTGCTTGAAAATCCACCAGCTTTTGAGAAATAATTTAAATGAAAAATTTCCACATCACACAGAATGGGATATTGGAGTAATCTACCTCTAAACATGCAAGGCCAAGAGCTATAAAAATGTAAAACAAATGTCAACTTTCTAATTTTTTTCCAGAGGAATTCATCATAAAGTTTGTGTTGCTGTATGTGGAAAAACATTAAATGAAGTGTCTGACACACAGGCTTGGGTAAAAAAAAAAATCATGTCACCTTTTAAAAATAATCTTTTGTATGTTTCATTACAAGATTTAAAAGAAAAAATATGTCTGTTCTGGAAGTACAAAGTATTATGACTATTTCAGCATCTTTCAGTATGACATTATACACTGCTGACTAATGATGGTAATTTCTTCAGGTTATCATTTCTGCCATTCATACACTAATAATAATTAACAGTATACAACAACTATTGACACTTTTGCTAATGATATTTAGTTGTTCTGATCATGCAGGTGAGGAATTAGAAAGGAAGATACCAGGAAAGGTATCTTCACAACGTCTTTTTGAGATAGATGCCTATGATTAGTACCTTTTTAAGCATGAGAAGCTGAGACAGCATGCCTTGGTTAGAATCAGATTATTTTGAATAATTCACCAGGGCAGAAATTATCTTTGTTAGAAAAGTATCACTTTAAACATTAACGCTTACTGCTCGTGTGAAGGAGCCTAGAGAGCCACCAAAGCAACACTCTTGTAAGTCTTGGAAGTAAAATGTGCAACTCAGTCCAAAGCTATAACTGATTTTTCTCTTATTTCTCTGGGTATCTTTCTCAACGGTAGTTACATCTTGAAAAAAACCACCACAGAAGTATAAATTTAGAGATTTTGCTTTTCATTACACCAAGCGGGTTGTTACAGGAGTTTCTTTTCATGTCATCTTAAAGGAAGAATGATTGGAGTCTGCTAGTAGTCTTGTTTAAATTAAAGTGCACGACTAATGTATCCTTGTGTAGCATTCAGTCTACACCTGAGTGGAGGAGTGAAGTTTCACTTCACAAATACAGAGATTTAAAGTAACCTAGTTTGTTGGGTTCTTTTTAATTTCAGTCCTCTCTTTCTCCCTCACTGCCCTCTTAGCCCCCAACTTGGAAGTTCCCTACAAGTAAAAGATCCAAGAAACACAGTTTCATGTCAGTCAGAGCTTCTGTTTTGACAAAAGATCTGCTTTTGGGCAGAGTGGTGGATTTTACAAGATAAGCCCCTGAGGTTGCTTTCACCTTATTTTCTATGATTCTAGTTACATAAACGAGTGTATTTTCAGTAAAGCTTATCATATAATATATATTTTAAAATAAAAAAGAGAAATTTTAAGAGTTAAAACACTCTATTCTGAACTTGCATGTCTTGACCTATTTTTCATTATGCAAAATTCCTGTGAAATCAACCAAATTATCTACAAGCATGTAACTTGTAGAATTTACTGTTTTGATAGATTCAGCTTAAATTCCTTCCTAATGTGAGTTTAGAGTAAAAAGTAACCTACCTTTCTTTATTTCACAAATCCAGTTATGACTGTATTCACAGTGTACCTCAATCCATGACATGGGAGGCTCTTCACTGATTGCTCCACAATACTCAAATGCAGTATTGTAAAAATAATGATTTTTCTTATAATTTACCTACATAAGAAACACAACTTTGGTTTTTATTCTTATCAAACAGGGAAAAAAAGTTGTACTCTGGAAGGAAAAAGAAGTAGCACTGAAGTTTCAAACCACTGCTTACTTTCCTGCTGTGGCTGTGCAGCCTATGTGGGCTATTAAAGCAATATAGTCACTGCACAAGAAAAAAGAAAGGCTCTGGGTTTATGCAGCATTTAACAGACTCCAGCAGTCCCATGTAAACTCGAATCAAATGAGGTTATAAATCAATAGTGGGGGAAAGGAATGTGGAAATATATCAACAGAGACTAATAAAAATCGGGAGACCTTTCTCATATATTGGCCACTTAGATAATCATCTCTGTAGCTGCAACTATCACTCCATGTTGGGAATTCTTGTACAACTTTCATCCACACCAGTTATGGAAACAGCTCCAACAGCAAAAAAAATCAAAACAGAAAGTAACTGGAAAGGTCAAACACTCACCGGGGATCCGTCACTCCAGGAAAGCCCATGATCAGGATCCAAGCACTGCAAACCTATCCAGAAAGGCTGAGACGATGGGGATTTTTTTCTAGAGTGTGAAAAAAATGTGTCATAGAAAAAGCGGATGTATGTGGTTAGCTCTGTTAAGTTTTGCAAGTTACAATGGATAAGACTCAAATAGAGTAAAAGTTTTAAGAAGAGCAAAATGCCATTGGTCAGCAAACTCCCATTAGCAAGTAAGTGAAGTTCATGCATATAAATTTTCTACTTTATGAATGGTTGTGTTGAAAACACAGCACATTGTTTTTCTTCATTGTTGTTTTGATTACAGTGTTCTTTGAGAAACAAAATGTTCAGGTTTGCTGGAAGTCGCAATTTAGTTTCAAAATGGTTCAGTGAACAAACTTAGAAATTAGTCTGAAGGAGAAGCATTCAAATTATTTCATTGTCTGGTTGGGTTTTTCTTTTTAATTTAAAAGATTTGTGGATGATGACAAGTCTTAGGAACTCCAAAAATGTCTTTGAAAATGGTACCCGTATGAAATATTTTCTCAGTTCTTTGTCTTATAATTACGATGATAAACAGAGATTTTCAACTAATTATCTCAGGAGCAACTCCAAAATATTATTTTATTCCTATATAAAGTATTGTTACAACAAAATATCAATTGTTAGATGTTTTGTTTACTTACATTATTAAGTTTTCTATCACTGTTTCTTCTTCCTCACTTCTAATGGCAGCCAGGTCTCCTCCTATTTCTCTGCAGAAATCTCGGGCTTCAAACCATGTTTTCTTTTGGTTTTCTTCTCTCACAAAAACCTATAGATAAATTTTAAGGTAGAACAGTATGTTTACAGCATGTTAAAAATAAATCTGCTGACTGCCTTGTATAAGAAAAATAGGAAAACATTCCACTGCAGTTATCATATATAATATGGACTAAAGAGTATGCTTCTTGGATAACCTTATGTGTCGCTGATAGAGTGATAATGGCAGTGATTTCCATGAATAGTTGTGTAAAAGCTTATTACATTTTTGCAATGTGTCAATCTCTGAAGTTTAGACGCCCTATCTATTTTGTGCTCTTCTGTGTCATGAGTAGGATTATTGGAAAAATTAATACTTACTCGGAAGCATGAATTAGTGCTATTGCTTGTATCCCAACCCAAGGGACATTTGGAATCAGAAACGGTTTCAGGAGTAAGAGGAAGAGTAATTTTTTCAGCTAGTTTTTTGCAGAGAAATTTTGCCTTTACTTCACAGTTCTGAACATCCCATAGTCCAGCTGCATTTCCAGTCCTTAGGGCAACACAACCAGCTTCATTCCCTTTGTGAGATATAAAAGAAATTTGAAACGTGTTTTAAAGTGTTTCCTGTGACATTTTTAAAGCTGATGTGACTAATTTACAAAAGACTCTGAAATACTAAGTCTAGTGTTTGCTCAAAGGGGGAGCTTTGTAAAAAGAGGAAACTGGCAAGTGGAGTCCTTCATCATCTTCTGTCCCTTTTGAAAAGCTGTACAAGTGCATGAACAACGCTGTGCCTGCGTCTTTCCTATGCCACTCACTGCAAGGATTTGGCTGGAAAGTATTTTACCCTTTCAGGTCAGTTTGATTTTGCTCTTGTAAGCAATGAAGAACCAGAAAAGAAATATTTTCATGGCATCTTATATCAGAGACACTGCTATTTCAAAGGCAGAATGTTCATATGTGTCATCATGGATGATGCCAAAGCAAAGTTGGAAAACAGTTTAGAATTACAACACAGAAAGTTCCTTGGTAGCATAAATTTACTGCAGTGGCAGAGTACCAGGCATTGCTGCGTTCCAGTTTGTGTACAGAACACCTTCACCAGTCACCCACTTGAACATCCCTTGCTCTTCTGTGTCTGAGAGACCAATCCAAAAATACTTCTCAGAGCTCAGACCAACGAGGCTGGTCAGGTAGGCTTGCTCATATCTGAAATGACAGGAGTCAGATTAAGCCTAGATTTCCCTTAGTCTGCCATTTCTCAGCATCCTAAACTACACAAAACTAGAACGAATGGAGTCTCCATTAGGTTTGATTTTAAGTGGAAATATGTTGCTTAACTGGATAGCAGATGGACTAGCTTCAATAGTGGGTGTAGCCGTGCTATACTCAAAAACTGCTTCTTACAGAACAGAAGCAGCTGTGGTCTGTTCTTTCAGAGTAAAGTACTGGAAAACACAAATGTGTAAAATATATTTAGTTAGAAAAGACCTACTGTATTAACTGACTTTTTTTCCTCCAGAAAAGGGATATTATGGTCTTCTGGTTTCATACTTTTTTTTCCAGAAAGTTCTCAACTATTTTATAAAATTCCAAGATTATTCCATCAGATGTACAGTTTTAAAACTCTTTTCATACCTGTCTCCTACACTTGTTAAATAACCACTGCTCCTTTCACAGGTTTTCTTTGCTTCTGAAAATGTTACAGATATATGTCCAACCAGGTAGCAGTAAAAACCGTGTCTTTCCCAACCCTGTCAGGAACACGTGGAATATATTTGCAGTAAAAAACGCATACATTATAGTGCTTGAATTTTAGTGTCTGCTCTTAAATCAACATATTTTTAATATAACCTAATGCAGTAATTTGAATTCCAGTGGACTAATGGAAATTAAGCTTAGTAAACATCCAGAAAGAAGATATTTAATGCATATGAGTCCTCCTTTTTTGACAATTATTAACTGATAAATTTTAACTGATAAAAAAGTCAGAGGCAACAAGAACGGAGAGTGTATTCAGAAGCAGGTGAGTAAAATAATTCCTTGCTCAGAACCAAAGAGAGTAGTCGGTGTTATAGTGAGATGCCGACTCAAGTTTCCTGATGTTTCCAGGCTAAAAGAACAATAACTAGACTAATTATAAGATTTAACTCATCAACAAACCTAAGAAGCCTGACTGAAGAGGTAGCATAAAAACTATTGAAAAACAAAATTGCCAAAACTACAGCTGAATTCCAAGTCACTTTTCCTTTCTATACAAGCTCAAGACTTGCTTGCTGCCTCTGAGAAAGGTAAATCTGTGTTCAGTATTTGGCTGCTGCCTAGCTGTGGGAAATGTTACTAAGTATAGAAAGGTAGTAAATAGGAAAGTAAAAAGAGGGGGGAAGAGAAGGCGGAAAAAAAGCAGTAGGATACAATAAGTTGTTCAAAACAAATTCATTCTTAAAAGCAATTTGATTGTTTTGATTTGGCTTCAGTGATGAGATTTGTCATCTTGCATCATGTCACATAGTCCAGAAATGGTTCCAAATCTCTTCTATGTCTTAGATAACTGCACATGGTTTGTAGAAAAATAGAACAAATATGCAGAACACAGCAGCAATCGCTTTAGCCTCTTTCACAGGCAGTTCTGAGAGATAATGGGCCTGACTGATATTGACTGAAAAAAATTTCAAAATAGCTTTATTTTAAATAAGGAAATATAGTGAAAATCCTCACCCTGAATTTGATGTACAATCACACTTGTTAGGGAAAAAAAAAAAAAACATATGATGGTTTCAATGTCAAGTGGAACTTGTGAAAACAATGGATTTTTGCTAACCAGATTCTTGATTATACTTTCTTCTTACCTTCAGGCAGGCAGGATCAGTCTTTACTGTCCCAGAAACTCCTTGTACTGCGTCTCTTCTGCAGATGTAACCTAATTTTCTATCACAGGCACTGTCTGCCCAGTATCCATCCTAGATGCAGTTTGGGAAGAGGTGAAAAATAGTGAGGCAGAACCTGTTTCCTTTAGAAATGTTATTGATTTTTTGTTTTTTAATACTGTGTCAATGGGAGAATAAAGATCTGTACTTCTTAATAAACTCCAAGTGTTTGTGCTTAATTGTGAGGTTATGTTAAGCTAAGTGTCATGGGCAGAGTGTTAAGATTTGCTTGGCATATAATGTACACTCACAAGCAGATATGAACATTTGCCTAGTTATCTCTAATTTAATTATAAATTTAATTTAGAATAACCCTTTTTCTGAATGAAAATACCATTCCCTGATTTGTTTCTAAGTTGCATTCATAAAAAAATCTAGAAATAGAAAAAAAACCCAAATACTATAATGCTAAACAAATGTGGAATGATTCTACCTCTCCTGCCATAATGACACAATCTTCTTGACCATTGATTGCATGGGTTGGTTCTCCAGGCAACCATTTGGTATATGTCACAGGAGTCCCATCACTCCACTCAAAGTACATTTGAGTGTTGAGGTCATTCAGACCAATCCACAGCTCATCCGCAGATTCTAAGAACAGAAATTCGCCTGTGTTAGTACCTGACTTGAAATAGTCAACAGGAGCAAGATTTTATAGAGACAAGCTGAAATTGCCACATCACAACACAAATTCATCTAGATTAAGTGACAGTGGAGTTTATTTTAGGATCTAATTCACATTCTTCTTTCAAGAAGTTAAAAAATGAGATACCAGCAGGAAATGAGATTCCTCAGCTTTATCAGTAAAAGTCCATTACTGTATCTGCAGCTACAAGGTGTCTGAAGCAGATAATCCACCCAAATACTGCAGTAACTAGAGCTGTTATTTCCTTCAAGTGATTTCATGGAGTGAAAAACAAACGAAAATCAAAAAGAATTAAAAAGAAAATGAAGAGAGCACTAATGATTCCTCCTGTGGTTTCTTGGTGTGTGGTTTTTTTTAACCTATATATCTGTGGGCTTCCCTATTAATATTCATATCAAACAAATAAGATTCTTTTAATATATCCTGTAAGATTTCTAATAATATAATTCTCCATTTGTACGAAACACTGGCCTGTAGAAATACTCACCGTAGCCAAGCTGAGACAGTATGAAGCCATGCTCCTCAGGGTTGTGGATACTGGCCAGATTGCCATTGCTCTCATTGCAGGAAATTAGGGCTTCTCTCCATACTCTGGGGTCTCTATAAACCATGAAACAGTGATCTCCATAGGGCAACCATCCTTCTGGGCATTTAACAGGCTCTGCATCCCCTCAAAATCAATAGGTATTTCAAGTTTTTAAACAGTGCAAATTTAAGTCTACAATAACTGCAATTACATTTGAAATCATTTAATTAACTAATCAGAATGAAAATTGAGTGATTACAAATAAGCAGTACTTCTATTCATTCCTCATGCATATAAAACATACATTTTGGTCTGTTTGCTGTTGCACACTATACTTTTACAGAAAACATACTGCATTTAAGCAAAAGAGAAACATAATGGAGGTGGTGGTAACGAGGCTTCACTAGTGTGAAATATTCACTTGTGGACAGAGGAATATTTTGGAATTCGATATGTAGTGTTTTCACACAATATACCCCACCCAGTGATGTTTTTCACGCTTCATAAAGGCCTTATTACTGCA
Organism: Phalacrocorax carbo; assembly: GCF_963921805.1. Lineage (NCBI taxonomy): Eukaryota > Metazoa > Chordata > Aves > Suliformes > Phalacrocoracidae > Phalacrocorax > Phalacrocorax carbo. The sequence continues at coordinate 145,740,687 of NC_087514.1, read as the reverse complement.
GCACAAGTAATTGTCTGAACACGTGGTTTTCCATACTAAGTCTCATTAAATAAATCAGAGAAAAGTACAGCAGAAAAATGGTCTGAAGGAACTTGCTCTTTTTTGCTATCTTTCTAGGTTACAGGCGATCACATTGGGAAGGTGGTTTGAGCCTGTTGGTGCATCCTTCCAAGACTTCGGTGATAAGCCTTGGTATTTTCATTAGAATGCACTGCAGGGAGGGTGAGGCATCTCTAACTTTATTTTCACATCCATGCAGTCCATCATACTTTTGCGATAGCGTATGGCTTAGACCAGTGCCTCTGGAATCGTGAATAATAACGTGGAAAAAAAATTGCTTGTGTGGTTACTGGGTTCCAGGAACATTTCCAATATTTAAATATATTTGGTTAAAGAAATAACAGTATGCTTTGTTCTGTGCCACTTATCAAAGCAGAAGAACAATGACAATGCTTTTTTTTTTTTTTTACTTTAATTAGCCATGAAATTTCATTTTAGTGACACAAATTCTGTCTTTATCAAAGGGTGTTTATTTGCTTGACATACCTGATGGAATAATGAAAGGATCCAGTGTGGAATTTTCCTTTTTACAGATATAGCCAACTTTCAGCTCACATGACTGTTTTTCCCATTTAGCATCTCTTCTGGGATTTAGTACTGCACAGTGTTTCTCAGGCTCAGGCTCAGGGCTTCCTTCATAGAATAAAAACCAAACTATTTTTATGTAGCACAGGTTTTATGTCAGCAGCTGAAAGAACAATTTGCTTCCAGCCTTTTCATGTGTCAATTACGGACTCATTACTTTATTGCTAGAGTTATTTTTCTACTGGAGATAAGGAAATGTAATTTAAAAGTACCCATCAAAACATTTCTTTAGATGCTTGTTGCATAATTCACACTTTCTGCCATATTTGATTGCAAAACAGTGGTCTCAAAAATAAGCCACTCCTGTAAGTTTTGTGAAAATTGTTGGCTTGCACAGAAGCGAGAGTAAACTTTGAGCCCGCACTGATGGAAAGGCTGCAGCAAGTCCTTTCCTTGTCCCCTCACCATGTTTAATCAGCCTGAGCATAGGGTCAGCCATACACCTCCTGAGGAATATGTGGCTCACAACCAGTTGCAGAATAAATTATGTTGTTGCCCCCTCAGTCGATGCTGGACTGAAGAGTCCAGACCTTGAAGCAGTACCTGGTGCTGCTACAGTTGCAATGTTGTACACAGACTGTAGGAAATCAAGAGTTCATAGTTCCACAGCTCATGAAACATCTAATTTTGTACACAGTTTGTGGTCAGGACCCAGTTATGCTAGTAGGACTAAGTAATGAGCGCAAAACACAGTTACATTCCTGAAATCAGAGGACACAGTTTGAGCTAATATCTTTGGGCAGGAACAGAGTAAGGCAGCATCCTAATATAGTTCATATTCAGACAAGGAATTTTACAGATGTGAAGAGAGAAGAGCATTCTTCAGAGTAAGAGCCATCATCTGCTAAGAATAAAAAGAAATTTCAAAACTCGAAAGTTAGAGTTCTAGCTCTGCATTGTAGAGCTAAACCAAGCTCAGTGAATTAAAATTATATGTTAAAAATATGAGACAAAAGCAAAATGCCACAAATCTGTGGGTTAAGTTGTCTGGCAGTTGAGTAGGGAGTGGTGGGAACCTCGAATGGTTCAAGCCTGGCAGGGTAGGCTTCATCTTTATGGGAGCATGTTAAATGGCTTCTAATTTCTAGAGCTATACTTAGCAGAGCACAAAAATAATGATATGGAATTCCTAAAATAAAACATAAGGCGCATCTGTTGGATGAGGCATACCAAATCACATGTGAAAACAAATCTCATTTCCACAATGCCCTTGCTAGGGAGTATTTCCTTTCTGTATAAGGTTCTGATCCAGCAGCTTTCAGTGGCGTGCTGGAACAAAAAAAGTTACACACAGGCCCATTGGGATGGTCTTTTCTGCATGTCTCTTTGGCAACTTGGCTGCAGATCTGTTCCTTGCTGCAAGATGAGCCCCTCACATACCCTCACACTTGCTGTGTGTCTCTCCCCTGCCTGACGCTGCAACCAGCCTTCCAGGAGGTCCTCCAGGACCACTGTCCTTGAGGAATGGGCAGCATTTTCCTCTTCTCAGAGAGGTGCACAGTGCAATGACCTTTTATTTTCCCTCCTCCCTCCAAAAGATACAAGTTATAATAATTTTGCAGCAAACTGGAAATGTGTAGATTAACTCATCATAACGGCCATCATGTGGGGATACAGTAAATCCAAGGGTGTGGGGTACTTGATTTGGAAGCCAACTGCTCTTCTTCTCTGCAAGGCCTAAGGAATTTGACCAAAAGGTAGAAAACCCTCTACCAGACTCAGCAGCTCTGGGCTTTCCCTTCATCTTCTGTGCCAGATAAAAACAGGTGGCACCTTTTAGACTTGGGGAAGGCCAAAAGATGGAATATGCGCATTTATTAAGCAAGCAAACATTCAGCATTTGGTGCAACCAGCTGTTGCCATGACAATAATTAAGTGACTTTCAAAGATAAACTGCCAGTGCTGTGAAATCTATTTACAGTCTCTCCTGAATGTTAAAGAGGAGAGGAGACAAGAAAAGAGGAAAAGCATAAAAAGGTGAAGGGGAAGGCTTTGAAAGACTAATGCTCACCAACAGCTGAGTCCTTGCAGGTTGTGGGATCTGATAGCCCTTGTGAGAGTCAAAGAGACACAGGGGTTTTAACTGACTTGAAGGCATTCCTAGCATGCTACAGCTCAACTAATACTTTTCACTTTATCTACTTCTGTCAGGAGATTAGTTTATTTAACTCTTCTACTTGAAACTCCTTGTGGTATATCCAGTGAAGAAAAGCATCATTCTCAGCTTTTTAATCTCACAGACTTTCAACTCCATTTTCTCATGTTCATGAGGAATATTACAGGACAGTTATTAATATGCGCTCAGCATTCTGGCAGGAAAGATTCATCCCAAAAACTGTTAAAAAAAACAATTACTACCTAGTGCCCAGTTAAAGTATCTGAAGGGAACACCACCGCTCCACTGCCAGCCGCTGTTGAGATTCAGGCTGTTAAGCCCAATCCAGAGAGAGGATCTCTTGCTGTCAATCCAATCTAGGTAACCAAAAGAGTTGAATTTTAATGAGATTCATTAGAAAATGCTCTGCATTTTCAAAGTTTGGAGGAAGATAATAAATGTCTGCTGAATCTGAATTTAATGCTATTCTACAGTTATATGTAAGCAATAAGCTTTGAAAACCAAAACACTGAATTGCTATTGTTAATATTTATGTTACAAGTTTGCTTAAGTGTGATGCAGTTGATACAGGGCCTTCATAATACAGAGTCTATGCATAAATCCAGAAAGTCTTTAGATTTTGAATAGTGTTTTGTATAAAATTTTTATGGTATTTCAAAAAAATCTATTTCATTAGATGTATGTGAAGAATACTGATTTCTTAACACAAAAGTCATATAATGACTATGTCCTATAATGAATATCCTCCTTGTAAGGTCCCTTTCTGGGACCTTTCTGGTGTTTTCTGAGCTGGAACCAACTTTTGCTGAATAATCTGGAAATCCTTAACTTTCTTTGAAATAATAATAATAATAATAATAATGATAATAATAATAGAAACAATTTCAAATGGCAATTCCACAACTTACAAAATTTCCACCTATAAAAAGCTTGATTCACAGTAATTGTGCTATTTCCCTAGTAGCACATATACTATTATTACATCAGCTATTTATTGTAATGTGATTAAAGCACTGAAACATTTATAATCAGTGAAAAAAAACCCATTAGACACTTTTTACGGAGTTTTGCATATTAGCTCACCTCTTAGATATAGTTGTTCATGTATCTCTGTGATACTTAATAATTCTGCATTCTGCTGCTGGCAGCTCTTCCTTGCTTGATGCCATGTGAGAGCTGACTGGTAGTTTATCTGATAGGAGATTCCTGTCAAAGGATCTGTACTCCAAAATCTGTCATTGTCTGTGTGAAAGGAAAGAGATTTAATATTTCAGTTTGTCATAAACATCTTACACAAAATGTTATGAGAAAATTTAACTGCAACCTTACTTGTTAAATGAGATTCTTGGAGCAAATGAGGCTCAGACCCCCAAAACCTGTACTCTTCCATTAGCTTGCTCTTTGTTAAGTAAAAGAGGGTTTTCCATTAACATTAGCAGAGATGGGCCTTTAATAATTTATTTTCAGGTTCCCCTGTCAAATCTGGTACCGTCCAGGTGAAAAAAAAATAGTGTAAAGAGATCAATAAAGGAAAAATGCACCTTGGACATTATCTACTCTGAAAACTTGTTCAACAGCTCATAGGCTATGCCCAAATTAATTCTTGGCCGAAATACAATTGAAATGCAAATCTTTCCAATGATGGAAAGTTTGCTTTTCAAACTATGCCATCATTAATTACATTTACAACACTACAGGCTTGGGGAGGAGTGGCTGCAGAGCTGCCTGGCAGAAAAGGACTTGGGGGTGCTGGTTGGCAGACGGCTGAACATGAGCCAGCAGCGTGCTCAGGAGGCCAAGAAGGCCAACAGCATCCTGGCTTGTACCAGGAATAGTGTGGCCAGCAGGAGCAGGGAAGTGATCGTCCTCCTGTACTCGATGCTGGTGAGGCTGCATCTCAAATACTGTGTTCAGTTTTGGGCCCCTCAGTACAAGACAGACATTGAGTTGCTGGAGCGTGTCCAGAGAAGGGCAATGAAGCTGATGAAGGGTCTGGAGAGCAGGTCTTCTGAGGAGCAGCTGAAGGAACTGGGGTTGTTTAGTCTGGAGAAAATGAGGTTGAGGGGAGATGTTATTGCTCTCTACAACTACCTGAAATGAAGTTGTAGTGAGGTGGGTGTTGGTCTCTTCTCCCGAGTAGCAAGTGATAGGACAAGAGGAATGGCCTCAAGCTGTGTCAGTGGAGGTTTAGTTTGGATATTAGGAGAAATTTCTTCACTGACAGTGTTGTTGAGCATCGGAACTGGCTGCCCAGGGAAGTGATTGAGTCACCATCCCTGGAGGTATTTAAAAGACATGTAGATGTGATGCTTAGCAACATGGTTTAGTGGTGGACTTGGCAGTGTTAGTTTTATAGTTGGACTTGATGATCTTAAAGGTCTTTTCCAACCTAAATGATTCAATGATTCAATGATTCTATGACTTTTTAAAATGTATTCCTTATCTCTAGTCTGCATATATTTTAGGTAATTGGAATTTAGAATTGTCTTCTGAGAACTCGCTCTTAGCAGAGCAGTTCCCTGGGCAAGTGCTAACAAGCTGTGATTACATTTCCCCTTCTTTTGTTGAAGAAAAAATATTGAATTTCATGAATGATTCATGAGAATAAATGCTTTCTAATTTTTATTGTGTTTGTTGCTGATTCACTTCAGATTTTTAACATTTTTTTAAATTGTAGGCTCAAGTGTTAGTGGTACTGTCCCAGCAATTTTATAATGCCAAATACATCATGTTTGCCAGTTTATATAGTGAGGATGTTCTGGGATTCTTCAAGGTACTGCATGCAATGTTGCACCAGGAAGTAATTTTCAGTAATATCAATGAAAATGGTGGTTGATAATGAGTTGAACCTGGTTTCCCAGTGCAATACTCCTATCAAAATGACAAATAGTGGGTCTGTGGTATAGCACTGAAAAATTAAGTCTGAGGCAGCATTTTTAATATCTTCATTAACACTGTATTTTGATGTCCTTCATCACTCAGATGCACACACATGCATCTGTTCAGATAATGTTATCTTGTAATGTTATCTGAAACATTACAAGGGAGAGGCTGATGAGGCTGCTATTTCAGTAAGACATCTGAGCCAATCTTCTTATTTTGTGTCTTTCAGAAAACAAACTACATCCTTCTGTGGACTGTAGGGATTTGCATGGGTAGAAAAGGTCAGACTACTGTTACCACAAATAGCAATTACCCAAAAAGATTTAGGCTGTGAGTAGCGTTTCAATTTTGAGATTATTTTATGCTGAATGCAGTCATATTTAAAGCATACTGTCTTTTCCTGGTGTTAGCTGCTGACTGATACACCCAGACAACTTTCAGCCTGACTGTAGCTCATAAGAAACATTTTTGTTTCTTCTGTAACAAACGTTATGGCATGGCAGAGACATTTTTTGAGTAAAATAAAGTCATTACAAGGTTTTTTCCCTTCCATATTAGTAACAGTGTCTCAGTATTGATATATTTACCTAACAGTGTTGTGTTATAGCATCTATGTCAGCATTTGGGACTTACTTCCAGTTGGACAGAACCCATACAAATGGTCCGCATCGAAGTTGGGAGTTGTTGCACACCAGAGCAAGCCATCTGACCTGCCAGCAGCTGTGCACCCAGCGTGCCATTTACCACTCAGCTGGAAGGGGAAGACACATGGAGCTCCATTGGCGTTTCCTAACAGTGTAAACAGATCTGAGGGGGCAAAAGAGAAATGCTAATATAGGTGCAGGAATCCGGGGGACACAATTCTCTATGTATCTCTACTCTCCATAAGAGTATGTGGAGAAAGTGTTACAAGTATTACACAAGGATAACTGGAGACCTGCTGGCACCAGCAGTGTCTTCCAAGGAAGTCCTGGGTATGTCTTGCAATCTACCATTTACTTACAATATTGCCAGCTGTAATGGCTGGAAATAGAGCAGTTTTATACTGTAGTCAAGAACTATGAAAAAATGTAGTCATTTATGTCTCATATATTTAAAAATAAGTTTCTAAAAATAGCATTATTTTGGTTTTCATGTAGCTTCACACCATTCACTAAAAATAAATCATTGATTTAACTGTTAAATGTTTTGGGGTTTTTTGTCATCTGAAATCTTGTAGAGGAACTGAATGGTAGTATGCATGGAATTATTTCCTTATATTTACTATAGGAGTATTAAACTTAAGGATGCTTGCCTTTCACCCAATAATGCTAATACAACTTCACTAGTACTAGGATAAAGTTGAATAGAGCACTTTGATTAAAGCTAACAATAAAAAATTGCTAGATCCACCTTTTCCTTTAAAAGAAAAGAAAAATATGCACATTTTGCAGATACTATTTCTCTCTGAAGCTAAGCACCTGTACGTCTCCAGGATGCAGGAACACAGGCCTGAGTATGTAAATGAATCATCCTCCAGTCCAACATTGCCTGAGGTGGAACAGCTGATGTTAGACTAAGGGGAGCAGAAAACAAAGGACCCTATCTGTGAGGCAAACAAGTGGAAGAAACCGTCAAGATTAACCTTTAAACTTTACCTTCATGGCCTTTAGAACACAAATCATCCATGGTTCCATAGACCTTCCATTTATTCACCATCACTGATCCTATGTCGAGCACGATATTTTCTTTATTTTTGCCAGCGCTGAGAAATAAATCTTCCCCTTGGATTGCCAAGGTTGCATTTCTGCACTCCCATTTCTGGAATTCACTTTTCTTGTTGCAGGGGTACAAAGAAATTTTAGCCTGATTTTGCTTGTAGGGCACTCCCAAACATTGTGCAAATGCCATGCTCATCACCTGGTGATCAGGCACCCACCTGAATTTTTGTAACTCAGTGTTTTTGTTGCAAGCAGCTGTTGTGACTGCATGAGAACTTTGAGCAATTAAACAGAGCTTAGTATCCTCATTGTACATTAAAAATATTTCACTGCCTGCAAAACAAAATAATCAGAATTAACCTATTTATTGTGAGCACGTGGTGGGGGAGCTTGTGAGGAAAGCGCTGTTGATTCTATGCTGATCTGACTCATGTCAGCAGACTGCTAATCTGAGTGGCTTTTACAAAGATGAAACAGCATTTTCAAAACTTATTTCCTTCTGTGAAGCAAAAATACGTGCAGCTTATGTAAATAAAATACAGAGGAATAACAGCACATAAAATACATTATGACAGCTTAAAAAATGTCATCTGTATAATGGAATTTTTATGAGTATAGTGGATTTCATTTTTTCTAAATCCCTCCTGAAATACACATTTCTTTCAAGATTTCCAAAAGAGACCTTACTGAAGGTTTGGAATTTTGCCATCACTTCATGCACCATAGATTCAGCTCATGTTACATACATCTCCATGCAGTTACACTGTGCTTAACAGTCAGTGAGTGAGCCTTCTGTGACTCTTGCTCCTTCTGTAACTGGCATGTTCTGTTGTGGTTTGGGGTGGTTTTTAGGATGAAAAACTGGAACTATGACTTGTTATCTTGCCTTGTTCCACTATCCTCTCATTAATTCGTCATTCCTAAGAAGTCAAGATAATTGACACAGTCAAATCACAAACATTCTCACAAGAACCAACACTGGGCAGTATATAGAGGTAAAGATACTATAGGTGTGTGCCTAGGCATTCTTATGGAAAGACAATATGTGAATGCCAAACAAACTGACTAACACTCCCAAAGGATTATAGGCAGCCTAACTTAGCAATCCATCAAGATCAGTAGGCCCTGCTGGGAAGGGCTGCCCAATACTGCAGTTGTACTGCCAATGTGTAAAGCAGATGGTTCAGTGCTGGGCATCGGTTGTGAACACAGCTGCCTGCTTTTCAAAATGTCAAGTAGCATACAGCTCCCACTGGCTTTGGGTCGTGAGGGAGTGAAATTTCAACTACAGGGAATGTTCTAGGACCTAAGGGACAGGAGGGCAAGGCTTTGCCCTTCAGTTCTCTGTGCCTCAAATCCCCACCTGGAAATAGAGATGAAGCATCACCCCCATATCCATCTGAGAGAATAACCACATGGGGCAGTGACCCACCCTTCCAAACACTAAAGTAAATATATAGGGTGGTAAATAAATAGGTAGGATGTCAAGGCACAGCCAATGTTGAGTAGTGAACAGAGCAGGAAGTGTCTGGGAAATTCTGGGAAGCTATGACAGGAAGAATAGTTCTTGTTAGGATATCTGTATTTAATACCTGAGCTCTCCCGAGAAGGCCCTGTATTACCTTGACCACCTTAGTAATCTATGGAAGTTTCACTTCTTCAGATCTAAATTTGGAGCTAAGACTTAGTTTCTTCTTTCTTTGACCATTCAGACAGAAAGTTTTAAATCTTATTAAATCTTTTATTTCTGACTGCTAACTAAGTGCTTTGTGTAGTGCCCTAAGGTTCAGCTATTGCCCTTCGTAGTATTTTTGGGTCTAATAATAGGAGTTCTTGCAGGAAATTGTGATGTTCGTGCTTGGGCTATCACATGAGTTGGGGTCCCAGGTCACAGAGCAGAGGGGAGATTCCCTTTTAGCACAGGCTGGTGCTGGCACAGCCCACACGGCACAGTGTTTGCTTTCAGAAGCTGTGATTTGTACCCCACTCCTCCACAAATCTAACGAATTGAAGGATGAATCAAAAATGTCCTTGAACCTTATCACCATCCTCACATCAAAAGGGAGCTGTGATCTGTCATTGATCAACTTCAGAGCCTTAACTATACCTCTCATCCTTATTCTGAAAGCCATAGTGGTTATTCCAGGGCTGTCCTTGACTCTGATCTTTTAAATATTTTTTTCACTGGCATCTGCTCAGTGTTACATCTCACAGCAATCCACAAGCTCCATCTCATCCCACAGAACCTCATCCTAAGAGATACACATACAGCACCCTATTTAATTCCTTTATCTTTTTCATTTTTTTGTAACTCAGTCACACATACAAACAAGGACTATGGAGTACACTGTGAAGTCTATCTACTTCACAGAGCAGACATAACCAATAATTGACTTGTATCCAAAAGGAAATATTTATCTGCATACATGACTCTGTCCTGACTTCTGATTCCCAGCTTCACCCCATCTTGAATCTTCCTCTCTGTTTAAAAGTGGACCAGCATCTCTGTATCTGCATCTTTTTTAAACTTCTGTGGACCACTCCAGTTAGGATGAATATGAAATGCAGGGCAGTCAAGCTGTGCGAAAATCTTAAACAGCCTGAGAAACAAGCAAGACAACAAAAATGCCTACTTTCACATCCACTTCTGCAGGGGATAAAAAACAAAGACTCACCGAGTGTCTGAAAGGCAGTGTGAACGAAAGAGAGGAAAACTAAGATTGCAGAGAAAGTCAAGTGTTTCATTTCTTTCTTCTTATTCACAAAGAGATGAGCTGAAGTTAATTGCTGCAGTAGAAGTCCTTAAGAAACCAGTTGGTGCGCTCTCCTCAGTTTTGGGGAGTTTTAGTTGAAAGAGAAAACTCTGGGCTCTAAATAAGGAAATATCCTGTCACATGGTATTTTGAAATCTATAAATAATTACAGAATTCAAACTTTGCATCTCAAAGTAAAGTTTCCTTACATTCGAATGCAATTGGCAAAAATTGAACAGTTCAACATCATTCTGCTGAATTTTTAACTTTCTTGTTCTGCTCTGGCATTGTAAAGTCCTGGCCCTGAAAGACAAAGAAGCATAGAGTGCACTTTAAGCGGCTGTACTTTAAATCTCATACATACAGACCTGGGAAACTAAGAAAAAAATACATGCAAATTTCTTGGCCAGATAGGTCTTCACTGCTACCAAAGGTATATTAATTTGATTTGATGCACCAAGCAACATCGACTGTTTCAGTGTGAAAAATTAACCCAGATGGAATGATTTAATTTTGGTCAGTAACTTGACAAACTGGGCACTATGTATACACCTGGGTTTTCTCTTCTATGATTTATCAGCTGGTAAAACTACTGTGCTGTTATTTCATGTTAATTTATCTCAGGCCAAACAATATAAATTAGCCAAATATTTACAAATCTTTCTGTTAACCAGTGATTTTGACAACAAAACTGTCTTTCAAAATTATTTAATCCATAAAGTACAAATGAATTTAAATACTTAATAAATCTTTCTTTGTATCAAGTGTAAATGAGACAAGCAAAGAGGAATATTCTCAAACATTACAAATGAGCTGAAGCCCTTTATTAAGTGGAAATCAACTTCAGCTATGATGCAAAACCCCTTATTTGTTTCAAAGGAAAAGTAGGAAAGGTATTGAGCAGGAGTTGCCTGTAGAATTTTCTCTTATTCTTCATGGCTTTATTATGAAGACAAATTTCACGATATATTCTCAAGGGCAAAAATGTCACTTAACGTGAGAGAAGAAACCTATAGTATAGGGTCTTCAAAGCTGTGTTACCAATATCAACTATCAAAATATTAAAATTCTCAATAATGACATTATTTCGGGTTTGGGGGTTTTTTAATCTGTTCACTCTTTTCATTTCCCTTGCCTTCACTGTTAGCCATCAAACAGCACTGAATCCAATTGTAAGTGTCCATATTTACAAGACAGATAATATGCAATATGTTTTGTTTAACTGCAATATCTACAAACAAGCAATCCAATGTCATGTGAATCTCACCTTCTCACTGACCTCTCCTATACAGGTCTTATGCACATATAGTCTTTTTTTCCCAGAGATCCTTGAGATCCTTTTTATTTTTCCTGATCAGTCATCTGATCAACATACAATTCATGGAAAACTTAAAAAGCACCAAAAACCTCTACAGTATTTTGCTGCCAAGACACTGTTGTGTCTGCCTTACTGGCCTGTAGCATGGATACAGTGCATACACATCAGTCCATTTATCAGCGGGTTGGAGGACAGTAAGAGAAGCCAGCAGTGTGCTGAGCCAGCAGTGTGCCCAGGTGGCCAAGAAGGCCAACAGCATCCTGGCTTGTACCAGGAATAGTGTGGCCAGCAGGAGTAGGGAAGTGATCGTCCCCCTGTACTCGATGCTGGTGAGGCCTCATCTCGAATACTGTGTTCAGTTTTGGGCCCCTCAGTACAAGACAGACATTGAGTTGCTGGAGCGTGTCCAGAGAAGGGCAATGAAGCTGATGAAGGGTCTAGAGCACAAGTCTTCTGAGGAGCGGCTGAGGAAACTGGGGTTGTTTAGTCTGGAGAAGAGGAGGCTGAGGGGAGATGTTATTGCTTTCTACAACTACCTGAAATGAAGTTGTAGTGAGGTGGGTGTTGGTCCCTTCTCCCAAGTTACTAGCGAAAGAACAAGAGGAAATGGCTTCAAGCTGGTCAGGGGAGGTTTAGATGGGATATTAGGAAAAATGTCTTTTCAGACATTTCAGGCACTGGAACAGGCTGCCCAGAGAGGTGGTGGAGTCGCCATCTCTGGAGGTATTTAAAAGATGTGTAGACATGGCACTTCAGGGCATGGTTTAGGAGACATGGTAGTGTTGGGTTGATGGTTGGACTTGATGATCCTAGAGGTTTTTTCCAACCTTAATGATTCTACAATTCTATGATTCTAAGAAAAGGCATCCTAAAATGAGCAATCAAGTGAAATAAAAACAGGAATGGATTCTTCCAGCTTATTTGACATCCACTTTATTTTATAGTTTATTTATGTTTCTTTTCAGCCATATGCCTTGTTCATGTTTCTGTGTTTCCTCCTGTTAGCCCCTCTCTTAAGGTAAATGATTCTCCAAACCATATAACATCGCTGCATGCTAATTAAATAACACTGAAGTATTATTATGCAAGATACAGATCCTTTATCAATATAGTCTCATATTCATAACTGATAGAAAACATTCGAAGTCACAGAATACGACAGTGTGTTTGCAAAGATTTACTTGTTTTGCAAAATCCAAGTTGAAGCTGTGAATGAAGGACAAGTATTTGCATTTCACTTATACTACTATGACAAGGAAGGTACTTGTGTAAAGAGTGTAAAACGGGCAATAATGGGGGGAGAATTCACGTTAATCCCTCTTTATTCTAAACACCATTTCACTTAAGTAACTGTGTGCACTCTTCAGTCACTGTGGTGAGATACATTCTCAAAGTGTAGGCTTTGGGACTGAGTGCTATGCAAAGAGAGTGCTTGCTCTATGGCTGCACTTGACTCACTATGTGATGCTGCCACAAATCTGTACAAAGAGAAAACACTAGGCAATTAATCCATAATGTTTAAATTTAAATTCACAGTAGTTCTGCTATTTGTCATGCTTGTTTAATTAGGCATTTTATACAGCACTGAGTTTTAGCCCTGGGAGTATTTCTTGAAGAGCATAGAGCAATAGCTCTTAATCCATACCAAAGAAATAATTGCTAATTTTTTCATAGTGTTTGTTTGTTAGGTGCATGTAACTTTTACTAAGATTTCCTTTGTTCCAGCTATGTTCCAGCTTTGTTCCAGTTATGTTAACATAAACATATAGTCTGGCTGTGTTATCCCATTAGACGGCACTATGCTCTTTTTCTTCTTTGTCATTTGTAGAATCATTTTCATTGTCCTTTGCAGTTAGGACACAGCTGTATTCCAGCAGTGTGCTGTGCCACCTTGCCTCTCTTTCAGTCTCACTTTGAATTTTGATCTTGAATAAGAAATAAATCATGAAGCCCATCCCTAATGAAATGATGAGGACCAGAGTAAGTAGTATCCACATATTCATGTGACCATATGCTTTTTCCTTTGTGGCACCTGCAAATCAATACAAACAAATAGAAGTGGGTGTACTGTAGCCATAAATAAATATGAAGAATACTGAAAACTATTGGTCTAATTTCTCCCTTAATTACCAGGTTGTTAATCAGCAACCCACATTTATGAAGGAAAGGGAGTATAACCTCAACATCTCCTGGTCATCTTCTACTGTTTTTTTCGGGCAAGAATAGGAGGGTGGACAAAGAAGCTATGACAGTTTAGGTGTAGATATGATTGTATTGGTTTTTTAGGATACGGTTTACTTGTTTTTAGGATAGGATCTATCATAATGTCTCTGTGTCAGTCCCCCTCATAGATCTTACCATGCAGAAGAAGGAACAAAGAGGGGAGGATCAGTTTACCAAAGCATTTAGTTATCCTGGGATGTCCTAAAGTGTTTCATAGGTACTGCTAAATTATGCTGGGAATGAATCCAATGGCAACTAAGTGAATTAAGTTCATATAAATAAAAACATAAAAGACAAATAATAAATACCAATTCATAAAAAAACCCAAGTATTTATTTTCATGTCTCTTTGAAACTATTGGGAAGGAAAAACAAATCCTACCTTCCACGTTTGCAGACGCTTTAAGAATAGCTGTCAAAGATAGAGACAAAAGTTTAGTCAAAATCTAAAAAGGTCATATTTTCTTCCTAACAGATTCATTTTAGTAAAAGGTCTGGTAGCCTGTGCATCAAGGTTACCTCATCACTTCTCCTGGTAACACATTTGCTAAATTAACAGATATGAAAAGGTGTGAGTGATTTTTAACCTAATATTCACTGTTATAAAACTGCAGTGTTTTTCCCCCTCTTTGCTTCTTCTTTAATAACCAAAGAATCTCCAAGCACTGTTTTAGCTGGACTCTCTTCTCCCCTGATTAATAAACCTTGCCCTCTTCACTGGGTCTGCATGCCTGCGGAGACTGGGAAAAACTTGTTCAAATGCTGAGGATATTTGACAGTTTTCCTGTATTGCACACAATTCCTTTGAAACCCAGCAGGTTTTAATTTACTATAATTCATATGCATCTATAATTACATTTACAAGCTCTAGCTTTCTTATGCAGTTTTTCCCGGCTGTGCAAAGAGGGCGCCATCTGCAAGGTTTTTCTTGGGTGCAAGCTGGGTGATGGCCGGTGCAAGAGCAGACCTTCCCCATGGGCAGCAGGAACCACAGGGAGAGCGGGAATGCACATTCCAGCGTGGGAAGCGCCAGGAGCCGGGCTGCTGCAGCAGAAGCACAGCAACGCATTAAGCCCCGGCGTGTTTGAGAGCATGAAGGAAAAGCAACTGTTAAATTGCCCCTTGGAAGGATGCAGAGCTCACTGTAATGTAGTATTTGCTTGTGCTGAAATCCCATTCGACTGGAGAACCTGGTGTCGGAATATTCTCTGTATTTTGGCATTGCACATAGGGGCCGCTCACAGTCGAACCCAACAAATAAAGTATGTGTTGGCATTGAGTTTATGCTTTCTGATATACCTGGTAAGAAAGAATTAGCTTTCTGTACTGTCAGTTCTCTGACTACCCAAAGAAATTTAGGGGTTGCCCTAAAAGGAGAATTTTCCTTTTTGGATAATGCTCTGTCACTGCTGTGGATGTGTACGGCTGTTTTCCCCACCAGCTGCAGCTTTGCTCTGGGAGGGGAAAGGACAGAACTTCAGAAACATCCCAAACCTCAGGGTTGCGAAACAGGGCAGGAAATCATACTTTTTTGCAGAATTAACAGTTAAACTCCAAAATACCACATGGCTGCTTGGCTCATGATATTCTGGTATTTCTGCTTCCTGACCAAAGCAGATGGTGCTACACAGAAACACAATATTGAAAAAAAAAAAAAGAAAAAAAGCTAAACAAAACACTTCTACTGTTTTCAAAGGTCACTATACGTGCTCTGGATTGTGCTTCCGTTCTGTTATTATTTCACTGGAATTGCTTCATCCGTCTCCTACTGGAACAGCATGTATCATAGTACAGCAAGAGGAAGAAAAGCACATTATTGATGCAACCCTTGTTCCATAGAAAGTGAATATATATGTTAGCAGGAAAATATGAGTGTATGTTGGACAGGACAAAAACTACAAAGGAATTTAAAAATTTTCCAGAAAATATTGATCATCTTTAGTTATTCATTGAATATTCATCACAGAATGCAAGAAAATCTGAAGTTATGAAGCAATAAAACATGAACAGGGCAGACAAAGAAAAGGATAACTCTATATTCATATCATTTTTTTCTGAATACTGAAACAGGTTATAAGGAAGACTGTAAATACAAAGTTTTATGTCAGTCTTTTATAAAGACCATATTGTGCTACTACTACTGAAATAAAACCATAAACATCAAAAGCAAATATTAAAGAAGTCACTTACTCTTTGGTTTCTTACAAATAAAACCCTTTTGGGAAGAGCACGGAAGAATAGTCCAGTAGCCGGAGAAAGCAGACAACTCCACACAGTAATCAAGCCTGTCCTCCGAGGGCTGTCCTTCATCCCAGTTGACAAAGTCTAAGGCACTGCTGTCTTGCCAAAGCAGCTGCCCTAATGTGGCAAATGTTAGTAGCAATACTAACAGTTCCACATTAAAGATCTTCACTAATATCAGTGGATATTAATATTAATATTAATATTATTACTTTACTCAGCCTAATAAAGCAATACAACTTTCCCCAAAAATTCCATCTGTTTTTATTTTCTAATGCATTTTGTTTCTTTTGGTTCTCTTCTTAAAAACAATGTATTTGCTTTTCCAAGTTATGATTTGCAGATTTGCCAATGACAACTTGGTTTTGATTTACATATCCCCATATTTTTGTCTAGGGTACTAAAGTTTCAAACTGAAAAAAATTAAAGCTAGGCTTTTTTTAAATTTCCAAATTATTATTTCAGCAGTAATCACTGAAAATCAAGAAACTTTTACTGTAATGCTTAAACATGCTTAGTTAAAATTAGAACTTTTTTTTTTTTTGCATAAACTCTGAAACAAAAAATTTGAAGTATCAATGAGTTAAAATGAATCTAAAAAAATCCTTGCTGACTGATTGTAGATTGTCACTAGCGTTGTTTTCTTCCAGGTGCATGTTTTCCACTGCACTCTTTTTCTGGTAACCAGTAGCCTAATTTTTTCAATACAGAGACACAGAGGTCGATGCTGTGGGCTCCCGTCAGACACCTGCAATTCCCACACAGGTGCTCCCCAGCCATGAGACGATGAGAGCCAGCCGGGACATGTTCCCCATGGAGGCACAGAGCAAACAGGGTGGGAAAGGCTTTTTCAGAGACCGGGAATAGGAGCCATCCTCAGGGAGGGCTGAGGTCAGAGGGATGGATGCATGTTATTGGCTGTGGTCCTCTCTAAAGGGCCTCGGTGACACTGCAGCCATAAGCAGTTGTGCAAAATTATCCTTGATTACAGCAGTTCCTGGATCATTCAAATTTAGAAATGAGTCCCCATGATTGCCTCAGGTATGGCCTGCTGAATTTATGTGTTAAATCTCGCTTTCTTCTGTGTTGTGCCTCTCAAGAGATATTCCTATCACCTCTCCACATCTTTCTACTGAACCAGATATAGACAAGATATTTGAATTGAGACAGTCCCCCATGGTGGCATCCCTTGGTGGACCCATGCAGTATCCAAGACCCATAATTGAAGCCAAGAAAATTTCTTTTCTACAGCCTTTCATGGCTATTGGCTAAAACCATCAACTTCCAAGAATTTTTAGTTTATATGTTATCAACCTATCTTTTTGTTTTTAACTAGCTTCTATTGTACTTCAATTAGTTCCTTAAAAACAACAATGTATCTTATTCATATTTTGTCCATTTAATGAAGTCTGTTTATGATTATTATAGAAGTTAAAATAGTTACCATTTACATTTCTGTATATTCCTATCCAAAAACCACTTGTCTTGCTTGTGTATAAGTCTGCATGCTCTACTAAAAAGTTAGATTCTGCCAGATCTTCTACAGAAGTCAACATACCACCTATAAAAAGAACAACAGAAGATGATTGGAGATATCCCCTGCCAGAGAAGTCAGTGCTAGTTACAGCTAGTTACAGAGGTCAATGTTAATAAAACCTCTCCTACTGGTAGGGAGTAAGCACGGATTTAGATAGTGACCAGAAAATAGCATTCAGCTGTAGGGCAATGGCACAGACTCTGTTATAATCAGAAAGGAAAGACATGAAATCACAGTGAAGATGATGATTTTTAAACACCAGGCAAAGTGCACATTATTTTCAAATTATTATATAATATTTTTCATAGGTTTTACACATGATTATTTATTTGCTTTTCATGATTTGTCAGGATATTATGTAGCATGTAATACTGTGCAGCAAACAAATTTGCAATTCAAACTGAAGTATTAATTTTTCTGGAAATGGTGTTGGAAGAAGAGGGCTAAGAGGATATAAAAAGATATGAAACAAAACGACCCACTTTTGTGCAGTGTAGTGCTTCCCTTTCTCTCTCATGGCCTCCTGAAGCATGGATGAGGTAGCTGATGATTCAGCAGCATAGGTGGAAGAGGGACGAGTACCTCATGGTCTTGGCCAGGACCAGATGCCTCCAAGACGGGGGAGGGAAACATTTGCCCTCCCCTGGGTCTGCGGGCTGCCAGGGAGCCCCGCTGGTACAGCAAGGACTTTCAGGCAATGCATGCAACCCGCTTTGGATCACACACCCCATGTTAAGAATAAGTGACTGTTGTTATGACATTTACTTCTGCTCTTGTGTACGGAGCGATACAGAAAAGAAGGGATAAGGAATACAGAAAGAAGTTAACCCATTTTAAAATCTTATTAAGAGGAGAAATTCTGTGAATGAAGAACTATAACAAGAAACAAGCACAGCTGGGGAAAAAAAAAAAGAAACCAAGAAAAAATGATCACCTTAATTTCA
The DNA here is from genome assembly GCF_963921805.1 of Phalacrocorax carbo. Taxonomy (NCBI): domain Eukaryota; kingdom Metazoa; phylum Chordata; class Aves; order Suliformes; family Phalacrocoracidae; genus Phalacrocorax; species Phalacrocorax carbo. The sequence continues at coordinate 145,722,328 of NC_087514.1, read as the reverse complement.
ACATAACTGAAAAGCAAGCAGCATCAATGGTGAAAAACAAATGAGACTGATTTTTTTTTTAATGTGTGTAGATTTTGCAGCATTAGTTTTCAAGACCTTTTTTAAAGTTGTTGTTTTTTGTTTTTTTTTTAATGTAAAGATTGAAATCCTGTCTTTGGGCAAAAATAATAACTACCTGATTGAACACACTGAGTCACAGACTGAGCCCAGCTCATTTCATTGGCATTGAAGTTATAGCAGTGGCTTCGGAAAGGAATCCAAGATATGTGATCAGATTCAGGACATTTTCCAATATCCTGTGGGGGATCAGAAGGAAGTACATCTAGAAGAAATGAAATATTATGGATGCTTTCATTCAGTAGGGATTGCAGTTCTTCAGATATAAAATCAAGTTTTAAAAAAAACCAAACAACCTTTCTTAAAGGTACTTAAAATATTCTTCAGCACACCGTGCTAGAATTATCAGTGACACTTGGACTGTCTCAAGGATATTTGAGTGTTCAGGCATTTTTGGTTCTAGTTCATTTTGTAACAACTAAACTTGTATAAATAAAAGATACAGTAAAAAGCATAAGAAGAAAAGCCAGAAAACTCCCAAACCCTCAATTTGATTATAAATGAAATATCATCTAAATCATAGTTTACTGTGGAAATTTCCCATTTAATATTTTCCTCAAGTTAATAATCCCTACATAAAATTTCTGAACAGCTTTAACTCTGACAATGTATAGAATAATTGGAAGGTCATTGAATATTTATGTAGCAGCCCCTCATTTTCCTACATTCAATGACATTATGGAATGAAACAGTAACACTGTTAGTGAGCACAGGCATTTTTAAAACCCGAGCTGCAAATGAATAGATATGAAGTTCAGAATGTGGTCTGGAAAAGAAATTAAAGAAAAACTACACAAAAACAGATCAAAGGAAATTCAGAATTTCCATTAACTCTGTGTCACTGGAGGTAACAGCAGCTGCTCTAGTACAAATGAGAAAGCAAAAAGGTTCAGTCCCATCCTAAGGTTTGCCTGTAGCTTTTAATTTCTAGTATTCCTCAGTGACACCCATAGAATCGCTATGAAGTATGAACTTTTCTTTGGGCCAATAATGGAATCTTTTTTTCCCCAGATGCAACTCTTCACCCTTTCCCCAGGTTTTAGAACCTAATAACAGTGAGACCGTAACAAGTGTATGAAGACTGCTTATGTTGAAGGAACAAAATCTATTTTATATTCAGTGGACTTTTTTGATTACAATGCTTCCCACAAAATTCTTGTCATTAGAGTTTCACATTCTAGACTTGAAGTGAAATTTTTTACTACTTTCACAATGTCTATGTTCTGTCTGCCTGCAACATAGGAAAACTCCTACGGCGGTTGTCACCCCAGTCCAGTAAAACGGCAGTATCTTGGCCCAGAGTAGATGGGCTTTGACTCCCGCAAAATAAAACACTGCTTATACAAAATAAAGGTATAGACATTACACACTCAGGCATATTATTCCTCAATATATACTTAGAAATTTGTATTTCAGTCAAAACAGATTGAGCAAAGTTGCTGCCATAAAACCAGAAGTCATTACCATAACTTACCCTCATATTTTTTGCAGACAGGAAAATGTTTTTCAGTACACGGTGCTGTTTTCCAGGACCCATGGAGCTCTAGATAGACACAGGCTATTTTCTGTTTTGGTTCTCCATATTGCCACTTAGAAAAATTTATTTTCCTTTTATCGGTCCATCTGTAATAGCCATAACTCTAAAATTGAAACAGACAATTGACATAATTTTTCTACACTCTCACCTGCTGTTTCAGGTAAGAGGATTTACACAAATGCACATTTTCACAGTGATATATAAAGCTCAGTTTGTATATCTGTGCTAGTGCTGTTAAAATATTAATTGAATCAGGACTCAGCAACGTAAAAGTAAGACACAGCAGTATGCGGCCCATGCTGAAAGAGCCCATGAAGGTGTTTTGAAGGCTAAATGATGCTTCCTGGGTACTGCTGGTGCCGAGTCCCTTGTCGGGCAACATTGTGAGGTGGAATCATGGTCCCAGAGAGTCAGATCACCCTGAAGAGCACCGTGACCACAGGAACATGAAACCTGTGGAAGGCTCAGAGTTAGTAAAGAGAGGCCCAAACTGTCAGAGGTTCCCATCCTTCTCTGTTGCCTAAGATGGAGTTTAATGATTTAAGATAGATGAAGTTAAATGAAGTGAGTGCTGTTCACCCGTCCTAGGTTCCTAAATCTGTCCATGCTACAATTCTCCCTACTGATAGTAATCCAATCGTAGCGTTTAACCATACCACCTATCCGTTAATCTTACCACATTGCTGTTGAGCCCAATCCATAAGGGCTCTTCATATTGCACTGCCTGCAGCAGGAGGAATATATTACTGTAATAATCAAAAATGCTGGCAAGCTCTGAAGATTTCTCCTTGCAGGCTTTTCTTGCTTCTTCCCAATTCATTTTAGAGGGAATGATTAAATAGCTGCTGTTAGCATAATGGATGAAATCAGAATCTGGAGCAGTTGTGGAATGAAACAGTTCAGGCTCTGTAGGAAAGAGGTACAAATTCAGGCAGAAGGAGAGAAAACAGTGAAAATTACTGGCTACCTGAATAACAACATTACTTCTGAGTAATAGATTAATGTAGTGTGGCAGCACAAGCAGCAAGTAAAAGCATTTCTTATTTAAAACACAGGAGACATATTTTAATAGTAATTTGGAATTATTTGTAACTGTAGTGTAAATAGTGTATTCAGGCATTAGGGAGAGGCAGAGAATGAGCTGTGCATATCTGTGGACATATACTGCACAAGATGAAAGGATGTGAATACTGGTCACACAGTGATCCTCCCCCAGAGCTCTCTAAATTCCCTTCCCGCAGTGCAGGTGAATTCCTGCCAAGCACAAGCACAGTGCAGGACCTCCACACCACTTAAGTCTCAAAATAGGGGTCAATATCATTCTAAGCAAAGTTTGGGGCTCTGCTGCTGCTTCTTTCCCATGTAGGACGAAGAGAAAAAGGAAACTGTAGCTGTACTTTAAATGATTTTGTGGAAGTCGAAGACAAAGAACTAGAGATAGTGATGGGGACAGAAGAAAAGGACAAAAACTTCATGCTCAGTCAGTGTCAAAAATGCCCTGGCAATTGTTTTTGCTAGTGTTGCCCTTGTGCAGCTTTCTGCACTTGCACAGGACAGAGCTGTGAAGCATCTGGCCCAGCTGTGGCTTCTTCCTGTATTTTTACTCGCTGCTCAGCAGTTCCCTGTTTCTATTCCTGTGGACTCTGCAGTGTAGCCGTGCTCCGGATGTGTCTCCCACCCTGAGGATAAACAAAGAAAACTAGAACATTTGCCCTTCTGGTTATTGCTGATCTTGTGGTATAAAAGCATTGCTAGAGACCAATGAGAAAAATATACAGTTTAACTCACTGTAGTTAAGCCCCCTGTGGGGTATGTGGGAAGGTTTTTCAGTGAGGAAGAGTTAGGTCTGGGGGTGAGGGTGGGAAAGATGCTTTTAGTGTATTGTCTAGCTAGCTGAGATAGCCATGGTGGAGGTCGCTGATGGATTTGTCTTTATGCTTTGTATTTGCATTTGCAAAATAACTTGATTAAGATACCTAGATCTATGCTAGCTGGGTAAAGCACAGATGGCTAAACTTTCCTGTCAATAGAGAAAAATGGTATTTTGAAAGCATAGCATTTCCAACTTATGTTGGGCATTTGCCTCAGGATGAAGCAGGTCAGTCCTACCTTCAAAGTGTCTACTTGCCATGTTCAGGCAGCTGATTTAAGTGTAGATGTCTGCAGGGTAGGTGAAGTCAGCCTCTGTGAGCGTTGGTGGGTATGCTGGTAGGGGAGAGGCCGTAAAGCCAAAACATTTTTATAATCCTTATGCCAGAGTGGGTTTTCTGTCTGGGATTCCTGAGCTGGGAAAATAGCCCTACTTCCCTCACCCTGTCTGCTACAGGCACAGCCGGGCAGTTACAACTGAGGACTCGTACGGTTGGATTGTTCAGTAAATGTCTTCCAACAAAGGAGGTAAAAAGTAATACTTACTGCTGTCCATCTGGCAAATATAGCTTTTGTTACTCTGGCAGTCAGTGTTTTCCCAGTACCCTGCTTCATCTACAGATCTTCTTGTCATTGCAATACAGTCAGTCTAGGGAAAAATTAAAGAATAAAATTATAGCTGATAAAGTGCAACATGTCTGGCAAAATAATAGAAACAGGTTTGAGGAGACAAAGTTAATGGCTTTTTTTTTCTAATTTTTTGGCTCTTACTTTCATTTATTGTTTCTTGGAAATTAAATGTATTACATTAGATATCTTAAGCAAATGTACTTTCCTTGGCAAATCACTGCAAGACCTTTTGTCAGTTTATTACAATTTCTTGGAGTGCACCAAAGCTGTTTTTACTGTGTTGTCTATGATAATCTGTACTGAATTTGTTGAACTTTCATTTGGATTCATGCTGTACCAGGAGAAAAAATAAAACAAAGTAAAATCCCAGCTAGTAATACTGAATATTTTCAGTAAAATCTAATAATTCTAATAATTTTAATGAATTCTAGCAGTAATTATAATACAGCACTCCTTTTCTGCAGTTCTATACTTTTGCAAATGAATGATAATAAGTGTAGACTCTAAACAGGCCTGTTAATCTAGGTACAGCTTTAAAAACTTGATCTCTGAAATATTCATTTGCCTTCTCCTTAAAGAACCTAGCTGAGATAGAAGTCAGGCTGGTTACTCAAACCTCAGGTATGTTATCTAAGTTGTGCATTTGCTGATTTTTTTTCTGTTTACCTGTATTGTAATATACTGCCAGTCAACTTTTGTGTATTTATCTCTAAATGGGAATTGTCTTGCCCACTTTGAATAGTCAAATAAGCTTCCATCTGTCCAAAGATATATACCCTCACTGTTAATGTCATTCAGTCCGATCCATGTTTCATTGGCAATATCCTTTAGATGGAAGGTGAGGAACGCTATTAAAAAAAAATAAAAAAAAAAATAAAAAAGCTGATGAATTGTCTTTCTTCAACTTCAGCATAAACCAAAGTCCAAAGAAAACAACCAACCAACTTTTTAAAATATTGGAAATATCAAGTTCAGTGTTATTAGACTATGAGTTAATAGTAAAAGAGAAAAATTACAATGGGTAATGAACTGAAGCAGTTTGATTTCATTTAAAAAAAGGAAAAGTTTTTTAGATAAAAATTACATAGACTTCTTGGAAATATAGTAGTTAGGGCTAGAAGGGACTTCAAAAGGAATAACCAGTTTTCCCCAAGGTAGCATCAACTGCACATATGTCATTTCTGATGGATGTTTGTTTACTGTCTAACTTGAATATCAGTGGGCATTTCATTACTATGAACTATTACTATTTATCCCATCTTCCAAGGCCATGGGGAATAGATTATTCAGTTCCCTCCAAATGACATTTTTGCCAAGAGATGGGAAGTGTCATAATATCTTAGTCCAGTCTTCTCTCTGGATCAAGCAGCTCCAGGTCTTCCTTCATAGGTTGTCTTATTTAGATCTGGAGACTAGTTTGGCCTTGCCATTAGATGGCAAAATATGCTGGCTTCATACTTAGGGCCAGAAGGTTCAGATGCCATACCTTGCACTTGCTCATTGTGTATAGACGCCAAATTTCCCCCTAATACTATACAAGCACTTCTTGCAGAGTGCCACGTCAGTCTCTCTTCTTCACTGGATCCAAATATTTTATAACACTGTGGGGAGAGTAAAGCATTAGACACAATTGCAGGTGTCAAAGAGTTTTAAAACCATTGCTTTTGATTAATTCAGTTCTGGCCCCTGCACGTAAAAAGCAGCAGATGGGGGATCTGCTGAATTGCGAATACTTTCAGCCAGCAAGAAGGAGACCCAGCTAATCACAGCAATGCATATGCAGCACTTACAAACCTCTGGGATGGCCAAGGTTAGTGCTGGGCAAGAGCGGGCAACCTGCAAAAGCTTTTGATGAATTAAGAAGATGTCCATGGTGCCCAAGTAGATGTTTCAGGTCACATTACTCAAAAGTCGCATTTTTGAGGGACTGAAACTATTTCCTGATTGGGAACATAATTGAGGGCAGGCATTTCTCAGGTCAGGTTCTTTCAGTTATATACCACAGATGTAATGCTAAAGCCTGAGCTTGTGTGAGCATTCAGCATGAGTGGAACAGCATCTGGAAGAAGTACTCTTTTGTATGGTGTATTAATATCCCATGGGGATTTTTCCTGACTACTAGTGTAATAATTGGTTTTGTGTTTATGTATGTTCTGAGGGACAAAAGACATGTTTTTTGACTGGCATGTGCTGCTTCTCCTCTTTTATGCTCTTTGAATGCATAAAAAATTTTCCTATTGATTACACTGTGAGATTGATTTGTGGTTTTCATTATTTGGTTGTATTTTTAAGTTCATATGGCCAGGTGTACTTTTGCTTAACTTAGCAAAAAACAATGCTTGCTTGTTTTCTATATTTGATTTGACATTTATTGCTGTTTTTATTAGTCAATTTAAGATGAGTTGTTGTGATAGCCGATTACATATGAAAAGTGTGACCTTTCATTTTTTCATCTCAGTGTTACTCAGAAAAAGGGGCTACACTGACAGATAAGGAAAATGGAACAGAATGCCTGTGCAGTAAGTATGTCTAAACTAAACAGTAACTATAGCTAACTATTTACAGAAATTATAACTTAGAACATTCAAATTCACCTTTTTTTGAGGTTTAGATATGGTCTTGACAATGTGAAAAGTGAGTACACTGCTAATTAGAATACCACTTAATAAACTGGTGTATAAAGTGAGAGGATTTATATAGTGAGATAAAAGGGATAGTTGTTTTCTCTACCTACAGCAAATCTGCTAAATACGGCTGAGATTTGTTACTGCACCTTATTGTTAAACAAAAGCCAAGTTTCAGGACATCCTCCCAGAAGTGGAAGTACAGTAGGAGCAAATCCTGAGTAAGTTGAATTGTGCCTTTCACAGATGAAGGCATTTTTCACAGCACAGCTTATATCTTTCCAAAAGCCTGTAAAGAAATGGAACACAGAGTATCACTGTCTGAAACTCTTGTACCACCATTACAGCAGCCACCCCCAGACAGCATTCCTAGAGCACAAACGGAACCTTCCAGAGGCAGGTGAAACAGTTGCCATGTACACATTTTCCCAAATACACCCCTCCTTCCTCTGTGATATGTTTGTTTCCTAATAGTGATGACGTGGTTTTAAAATGCAGCATATTTGTTATGATAAACTGTCAGTATTGTTCAACTACCTATTTGTGGGGTAGCCTCAAATTTAAATAGGTAGCAAACACTTTGGATTTTGATGCTAAATTTTCAACTAAATATTTCTTTTTGCTCTTTTACTCACCAAAATCTTTTGACATAATCACACAGTTTTCATCATTATTCGCAAAATTGGGTTCGTTTGGAGCCCAGGCGACATAGTTCACTGGGGTCTCATCCAGCCAGCTGAAAGAAACAAGGGGACAGTGGCTGCCAGACAGACGTCTCCATCAGTCATTTAGTTACCAGGCCTGTTTAGGTAAAGGGCTAAGCAAGGTATTAGCGCTGACCGGAGTACAAAGGCTCTACATATACTGGAGAGGACATATCCACAGCATTCCTGCTGCTTCTCATCTGTTAGTACTATCACATTCAAGTGCCATCAGTGTCCCACTTTGCCAGAGGTTGGATAAACAATGTCATACTTGAAAGGAAGGCTTCTTATGTTCTAGACAGGGCGGAAACCCCAAGATCTCACCAGTGCACGGATTTCCCTTTCGTCCTGGAAAGGTGTCCTCCTGGAAGCCTCTACAAACAGATTTCTAAAACAGGTTCCCTACCAGCAACTTCAGAAAGCTGTTGAGATAGGTGTGAGAAAGGGTAAATTGTTGCTTACGCTTTTTGATTCCAGCTCACATAACTTGAACCACTGGGATTAGTGTGATTAAACCCTTACATCCACATTTTATCAAAACCTCCTGGGCTTTGTCTGTAGCCATCAGAGACCTGGTCAGAGGTAACTCATCCTAAGGCTGATGTCTAAAGTAGATCAGGTGAATAACATCCCAAAATTAGTTGCTTCTCCCCACTACCTATGAAGGGTTGCTTGAGTGTTTAACTCAGTTCTCTTAGTGTAAGACATTAAGTGAAATGAATCTTAGCCATGAATTTCTATTGGTTTTGCTCTCCCAGATTTGGAAGGAAACCAGATTGCTCTGCTTAGATAGAGAAGGACTTAAGACTTCTGATCTGAGACTTCTTAAAACTATCCAGAGGTCAGTTACACAAGTTATTAGCTTGTAAAATGAAAGCACACACAGATGCTCCCACAGAGCGAGATGAAATTACCATCATTTGTTGTCCATGAGCAGTTTTCCGTTACTCACCTAAATTTCTGATCAAAGCTGACAACTAAGCCAATGAAGTATGATTCCACTCTGAGTTTTGTGTAAATCTAAACCAAAAGTGATTAACAGTTAGGCACTAAACAGTTCCTCAACATCAAGCAAAAACCTGGAAGCCCATTAATCAAGCCTGTGATTTCTTTTCCTATTTATGTTCTTTTTGGTTTTTTTCCCCCCAGGATTTGAGCCTCAGGCAAGAACATTGTAGGTTCAGACCCGGGTTTCAAGCAGGCAACAGGGGTATGGGGAACATCCTGTCCCTATGTGGTGTCCAGAGGAACCCACTGGACAAGAAAGCAATAATCACTGTACTGAACACTACATATCTTAGAAGAGATGAACAACCTGGGCCTGTACTATCCTTTGCTGCACCTTTAACATTTGCATTCCTTTTTCCTCTACCTACTAAAAACAACAGTAATTTCTTTACAGGTCCTGAACAAATATATTGTTATATAAATATGTAATGTAGGACAATAGCCCCAGACTCTAGCCTAGTTAAATAGATAGGCCATTCCCTTATTTTATCAGCTGCTCTCATTCAGAATTCAGTTATAATTAATAGGCTCAGTGCTTACATATTTCCACAGAAATTGTCTTTTGCTTTCATTCTCAATGACAACAAGGTCTGCGAAGTTCTTCTGACAAATTCTCCGTGCTCCTTCCATATGGACATGTTCTTTGCTGAAATAGTACTGCTTATCTTCATATATAATCCATCCATCATTGGTGGTTTGATATTCTGAAAGACAAAGAATCATATATATTGTATTCATATCTGGTCTGTAGGAAGTCTGAAAACTATACAGTAAGCTTTTCTTTGAAAAAGGAAAAAATCCTACCAAATTTGCAGTTCGGTTCAGGCTTTAGCAGTGTACCTGCAAAATAAAAGATCATAATGAGCAACATTCCAAATACAAAATATTCAGAGAGATTTGCTTTATGTAGTTGCAAATGCTTTGCATAATAGAGAAAAAGAAACCCTGAACTATGAATTATCTAATGCATTTTGAAGATTTTAGAGCACATACCACTGGATTAAATTAAAAAATATGTATCATTTAGAAATATTTATCTAGTTAAAAATATGTATCTTTAAAGCATATATCTGTATCGCCAAAAGCACTGTATGAAACAATCCAGGATGTGCAGTAAACACTATGTAGATGAAATTTACATCAGTTTGAAAATTTATATAGTATTTTTACTTGCCATGCTATTATTAATTTTTTTGTTTAAATATTCAAGGGACTAGAGCCAAACAACATAATCCAGCCAATATATTAAGTTCTCAAGTTTACCTACGTAGTAGTAAACTATTCACAAGCTTAATGCTGAGAATTTGTCGATGCCACACATCATTTTCAGTGTCTCAATGCATTCTTCCTGTCCTGATGGCTTGGCTTTTACTAGGAAAGTCTGTTTTTAAGAGTCCTAGAGAGTTAGTAGATACCAAACCCAAGCTGCTGATTACAGGATGGACCAGGAAGAAGCAATTAACCTGTTGCTATTCCCAGAGCCAGCTACAGTCCCTCAAAGGTAGCTCTGCTTTCATTTGGATGCCTGTTTTTTTGTTCCTCACAAAGACTATTAATTCTGTTCTTAGCTTTCACCATTTCTTCTGTGGTTTGATGGAGAGGAACACATTACTAAAGAAATGACAGGAACAGTTTAGATAGGAAATAAACAAACAAATGAAAAAGCAATTAAAATTCTTCTGCTGAGAGCTTTTAAACATTTTCTTCTTAAGTATTTAGTGAAGAACAGAACTAAAATTATAGAAATATATTCATGATTAATTTACATACTTCACCTCATTTTCATTTTATTATTTAATCCTAACATAACTGTAACATTCCTTGGTTAAAAAAAAATAAAATTGCATATCTGAAGTCAGTATGTGTCTTAAGTGAATATGAGGGAATTAACAGCTGAGCATCTCTCCTCTCACATTGATCATCATATATAGATTCACAATAAAAAGATCTAATTATTTTTTTTTTACTTCTGAAAGGTCATCTAGGATCAAGATAAACTAATAGAGTCTTTATGTCGTGGTTTCGGAACTACTCCTGAGTAATCTCACCAAGAGCAGAGAGACGCATCTGTACACAGCAGCGTGCTCAGTGCACCAGAAAGGGCTGCACAGGATGTACTGCTTCGAGTTGATATATGGAAGTCAGTGTTTTGATGGTTTATTTGTATGACTAATCTACCCACAAGGGAACAGTGATCCTTCCTTTTTGGTTAAGCAATTTTTCAATGTTAGCGTGATGCCTTATTTGCTGTTCAAGGGCAATGGTTTGTTGGCAGCCATCAAATATTATATATACTCAGTGCTTTTAATATAACTGCTTCTCCCTTCCCCTCCCTATCGTGCCTCTGATTAGTTTACTGTGTGTATCCAACTTTCTTTTCATTTTAAGAAGATTTTAAGAATCTCCTGCTCCATGAAGATGCACACAAGTACTCAGTTTACAACCAGAAAGCAGGGATGTAGAAGTAGGACCAAGTGAGCAAAGCAAGTTCTTTCATTATCAGTTGTCACTTGGAGTTCTCAACCAATGAAGACCTGTTTCCCACTGGCAGGCACCCCAACACATGTCCATCAGGTCTGTTTTGTGCCCTGGCACCAGGTGTGGGAGGCCTGGCGTTAGGGTCCTGCTTCCCAGGCAAAGCTGGTGGATGCAGGAGTCCTTCAAGGCTACACCAGAGTCTACTTTTGATCTCTTTTTCAGAGTTGCCAGTTCTTATAGCAACCGATCCCTCTCTTTGGTTCCCATGATTTGTTTCACAGTGGGAAGCAAAGCTTTTTTCTCTTTTGTATAAAGAACTCTAGTATCCTGCATCTTTGGCTCTTCTGGATAAGCCAGAAGCAGATTGAAATACTGGGAGGAGATAAAGGAGAGGGAATAAGTACCTTTGCCTTGCAAATTTATTCAACCCACGGTAGAAAGAGATAAAGCCAGAAATAAAGAAATAGGGACATCTTTAACTTCCTGCATCTGAGTACAATTGAAATATCTCAATTCATTCCTCTTGCCTTATGTGTCGCCTTCACTGCAACTGGTTTTTAAATGAACAATTCCCAGTATCTTTCTTCTTTTCAAATTGTTTAAATCCATACGATTTGGTTTTGCACTTGGGTTTATCGCTCCAATTAAATGGGGAAGCAAACATACCTTTTTTGGTTTCACAAATCCAATTAAGTAAACGTTCACAGCGCAAGTCATTCCAGCGCATTTGGGGTGATGTATTAAACATAACACAATGTTCAAGTTCTTCATGGTTGTTGGGTTCATTTTCATCCCAGTTCTCGTAAATTACCTGTGTTGGAAATGCATCTCAATTACTATGTGATTTGAGCTGAGTGGAAGTAATTGTGATTGCCATCATAACACAATTTCAGGATCTCATAATCTCAAGTACCTTGTTTATGGGATCAATAGTAGTTTAGATAGGTCTAAGAGGGCTGTGAAAGTCATGCTGATCAGCTCACTTCCCCCATTGCTCCCCGGAGAAGGTGTAAAGGTTACATGGTATAGAAAAGCAAGTGTCTGATGGAGATAAAACTGATGGATGTAGGGACTGGTATTTAACTCGCTTTGTGAAAGATGACAACCTGACTTCTCTGAACTGACACACAGCAGTGCCGGGTCTAGGGTGCTGTGAAGATCTAAGAGCACAGACAGTGGAAGATGGGGTATAACAGGGTACCGGGATGAAACAGAGGCAATTTTGTACTTCCATCAGTGTGCTAAGGCAGTGCCGTCACTGAGCACTGCAGCTGTTCAGCTGATGGATAAAGGGTTGCCACGCACCTTCTGAAGGTTTAAAGAGATTGGAAGAAAGGCATAAAAAGATGAAAATCTATATATTCTAAAGGACAGAAAGTCAATTAATATCCAGCAAATAAGTACTCACAGGGGAACCATCAATCCAGGCAAATCCTTCATCAGGATTTAAGAGAAATAAACCGATCCAGAAAGCCTGAGTGCGCAGTCCTTTATCCCTAAAATAAATCATACAATATAGATACATGAGTGTAGAAAGAGGGGCCGCCTGCACTCTGTGAAGGGGTTTGATAGTACTCTGTGTTGGGCAAGACTTGCCATATTTGAATGAAGTTAAATGACAAGTGATGTGGCACAGAAGTAGCTCAGCCTCCCATCCTTGTGGCTGCAACACAGCTCTTGGCTGTAGCAGGACTTCACAGACAGAGGCTTTAGCAAAGTAAAACATCAATAGAGAGCTATAATACAATTTAACTAATGAAAAATAGTGAAAATAATTTTTTTCAAATGCTTTGATTTGTTTCTTTGCACTTCCTATGTATTTTATTTAAAAGTTCATGCTATTTATCTTGTCATACCTATGGACCAGATAAAATAGAGTCCTATTTCATTCACTACATAACACAAAGATTTTCCTCCACAAAGATTTCATAATATAAACCAAAACAGCTTAACAGACAAGTAAAAACATGTTCAGCTTCTCACAATACTGAAAAATAATAAAATGAAGAAGGGTGAGGTCACAAAGACATTTCTATATGACAGCTTTAAATCTATTTGAGAAATTAAACCTAGATTCTCCAATATCTCAAACAGTTTTAGTTAAATAGCTATATATTATGTGCCATTGAGTTGTCTTGACATTACATAGGATAATCAGAATAAAGTGCTCTAATGTGAGGGGAAAATAATGGCATAACTTCTACATTGCAGGCAAGACATGGTGTCTACACTGCTAGTGAAAATTAATTAAAATTAATTCCTGTTTGATTTCGGGAGTCTTCAGTTTACAGTCATAGAGTCACAGTCACAGAATAGGCCAGGTTGGAAGGGACCTCAAAAGATCGTCTGGTCCAACCTTTCATGGGAAAAAGTCCTTGCATTTTGGTTTACTTTACACATTAGCTCAAGGAGTTTTCTGAATGTGTTGATGAAAATATGAATTGCAGCCAGGTAAAAAAAAAGGCATAGTTAGAGGTGAACATTTTATTGTCTCCCTTTTGGGAGAGGGAATAACAAGTACAAAATTGATCAGATCTGGAGAACAGTCTCGATTAAAACCCATGATGAAAATTTCAAAAATGTTAAAGCCTCTTTGAAATATTCAAGGCTTTTTTTTTTTTTTAAATCAGATGAAAAATTTCCATTTTAATTTAAAATTTGATTGTGTTTATTCACTAACTTGCCCAGCTCCAGATATATTTTGAAGGAATTCTTATGTAACGTAGCATGAACATGAAAAGAACTGTTGTGCAAGTACTCACGATGCTAATTGCCATAACAAAATTTGATCATCTCTTGTATTGATTGTGACCAGATTTCCTCCTATTTCTCTACAGAATTCTTCAGCCTCAAACCAAGACTTCTTTTGGTTTCCCTCTCTCACAAAAAACTATTGAGAAAAAAAGAAAGTAAAAATAAATTACTAAATCTGCAAAGTTTGACATATAAAAATATATAATTGACTATATAGTTAAAATTAATATCGCTTTAGCAACCCCTTTTTCTTAAGTGAGACAACATAGCATTTGACCTATAATATTAAACATTAATAATGTGAAGGGAAAGTATTTTTTTTCTTAGCACCTTCTATTTTAAAACAAGGCAAGAGTAGCATAGGCATCTGAGGAGAACAAAAGGTATCACAAAGTACAGAGAAGAAAAAAATAATTTAGAACTTAATTGGAACTTTGACCACTGAAAGGCTCAAAGAAAGCTAGGATAGCTCAGTTCTGGTATTTCACAGTAGAAAGCAGTAGATTTGTGAGAAATGGAAGGTGGAGGGAAAAATCAATATGTTGGAATAGAAAAGATAGTATGGACGGAAAGCCTCTTGGCAAGGTGCTGACCCTGGCCGAGGAATAGATTTTTGTACGGTGGTGCAAGCATACAGGTAGCTCCACTTTCTGCTATGACGTACTTAACATTCTTGAAGTAAGGAACTGGATGCTTGGCAGTTTGGGGAAAGGATAAGCAACAGTTTGGAAATTGGCAGAACCAATACTGTTAGTAACAATAACTAAGTGTGACATAGAAGATGAAACCCGTATAAATACAGGGCTAAAATCATCTCTGGCCCCACAACAGGCAGAGTCTCAAGAAAGAAAATAAGAGGATACTTATATAAAGACCTGGAAGAGCAGTGTTGCATATTTACTTTTACTTGATCTATTTTTCCTTTTCTTCACTTTTTTCTTGTCAAAAATGAGACTTTTTAAGGCATGTTTAGCTAAATCAAGAGAATGCCCCAAACCTTTACTTGCTGAAGAGTCACCAATGTCAAACTAAACCTGGATCTAAAAGTATAACTAGGAGTGTCACATGCTGTGTAAGAAAAGGTTGTCAGAAGGCCAGGTTCCCATCATATTTCTTGTAGAAACATTGACTTGTGCAAGTGACACTGCCAGCTCTTGAGATGCAATACTATGTTGTTCTGAAGTCCCAAATTCCTGGAAGCAAGTAAACTAGGTTTGCTTGCTAGTAAACTAGGAATGCCAGTTCCCACCTGGCATTTAAATAAAAGAAAGTGTATTTTTAGCACTCCGTTTTCATTGTTTCAGGTTTTTAATTGTCAACTTTCATTGTATTTGATGGATTTTCTTACAGATTTTTGCCCTTGAATACCATGGAAAAGATCATTCCCAAAAAATGACCCAGCACCTGGGTCCCTGAGTACCACAGTGACCAGGGCACCGACCCCTGGGCTGCCCCATGCTCGGGCTCACAGTGAAGGTATATGCACACTTACTTTGAAGCATGAGTCTGCCCGGGAGGCTCCGTCCCAGCCTTCGGGACAGGAGGCTGCAGGGACCTGTACTGGAGGAGCAGGAGATGGTACTCCCACTGCCCACTGTTTGCAAAGATAATTTGCTCTCTTCTCACAGCTAACAACATCCCATAATCCAGCTGCAATTCCAGTTCCCATGGCAACACAGCCTTGTTGTTTTCCTTTGTGAAATAGGAAAAAAAGTAGCAAAACCACAGTCTTAACTGCACTCTTAGAAATGAGACTTTTGGTTTTATTAATAGAAAATTATGAAAAGGAATATACAAATTATGGAGGTTAAAAACCATTCTGGATATAAAAATATTTTTGATACCTCCTGCCAGAGCCCAGGTATGGGCCAATGAGTCTCAAAGACACACCTTTGCCAAAAACGAAGATTTGCAGCTTTAGAATACAAATCTTCCTTGACACCCCAGGGAAATCACAGGGCAAAGGGCACTTGATTTTATTTACATATGTAGCAGAAGGCCTGACAACTACTTTGGCGTTCTCAGTATCTGGGTAATTAATTTCAAGAAGGCTGATATCAAGTACAAGAAGTTTATTTTAAGGCATAACTAGCTAACGTGAGGGCAAGAGTTCCCACACAGATGCTAATCTGCTTTGCTGAAATGCAAAACAGCTAGAGGTTCACTGCTCACTTCTCACATATGCACCTTGAAGGTCAAAAAAATGTCTGTAATAATTTTTCTTAATCTGATGATATGTTAACTGGTGTTAAAAAGTTGGGAAAACATGAGATTGTGGACCTTCTTAACACCTGAACAGTATTGCCTTCAGTCTAGCGTATTAAAAATCTGTTTCTGTAAAGCTTTGCAGGAGATTGACTTACACAACACCTGACACTCAGCTGTGATGGTGCTTGTTGCATTGGCATCAAACACAAGGTCTGATGGTGTTCGCCACCTACAGCTACAAGCACAAAAGAAAGTGCCTGCTCTAATTTCTAACACCAGGGCAGAAACCCACATGAATTGCAGCTGCACTCCTATCACAAGGGTTGAGCACATGCAGCGCTTACCTGGCATTGCTGTGTTCCAGTGTGTGAAGAGAGGAGTTTCACCACTGGTCCACCTGAAACTCCCTCGTTCTTCTGTGTCGGAGAGACCGATCCAGAAATATTTTTCAGACCTCAACCCCATCAGGCTAATCAGAAAGGCTTGCTCATTTCTGAAGTAGAAAACAGTATTCATTCACAACCTATTACCTTGCAATATTAATCTAAGTGGTACAAATAAACGTATCCCTATCATGCTAGCATGAACCCGAGGCAACAGCTTCTCAGTGAATTTCAGGCAAAACCTCAGCAGGCTTTTAATTGTGGTCAAAAGAACTCAGTGCAGGACAACTTTCTCCTTTCAGCTGAAGGCATCTTCTCTCCTTTCCACTCAGCTCTGTGAAATGTCGCAAATCACTGCTCACACGGGCTTCTAGTTGTATTCTACTATTTTCCTTGTCTTTCCAAAACTTTGAGGTGCCTCAAACAGACTGCCAAGTCAGGACCAAACTGCCAGCTATGCTAGCCATCACCTCTGAAGGCAGTCATGTTCCTCAGAGGCCATGAAGCCTGCAAAGCCTGACTGAGGTATGGGTAGATTGGCGATGATGCATTCTGGCTGTGCTGGGGCAGGTCCTGAGGAAGATTTCCTATATTTGTTCAGAATTTGGCTTAGAAGGTGGTGTAGGAAAACATTTTTGGTAAAGCTTCTCTATCATAATGAGATAACACCCATCAGGAAATAGATTAAAATTGTAGTAGCTACTTTCCAACACACAAAAAAAACCCCAACCAAAACCCAAACCAAAACTAACATAGAAGTTAATTTAATTAGGAAATGAAAGATAAAACTGTTTAACTCAAGAACCCCCCAAATTTGAAATCCGTTATAATAGATTAAGTAGCAAGCCCTAAAACATGGAGTCTCTTTTTTTCCTGCATGGATAATTTTGTTTGGCTTACTACTACAAAACTTTTGAGAAGTGCTGATAAAATGCTTTGGAGAGTTCAACAACTGAACAAGTTTTGCAAGTTTCTCCTTCAGAAGCACTGATTTTGAAGTATAAAAAAAGATATTTTCTTACCTGCTTTCCACCGTAGCTAGATAAGCTTTGCTCTGTTCACATGTCTTATTTGCTTCTGAGAATGTCAAAAGTGCAGAGCCCATCAAAAAACAGTGAAAGCCATACCTTTTCCAACCCTGTGACAAACATAAGGTTCTTAATGTGAAATTGAAAGATAATTCAATACAGAAATTAGCTCTGCTCTTTTGTGTGTAAATATTCAGTGTTAAATTTGTTGCAGCTAAGCTTAAAAACAAGATGAGACTGGGCTGATCAGCTAAAAAACAAAAGCTGTTTTTTCATTGCTGTTTGCTCCTATAGAAAGCCTTTTTTTGTTTAAAGGGTGACATTAATATCTTAGTCTTTTTCTCTCTCATATTTACATAACTTTTCAAAGAGAATTGTGACTGTGCTATTTGCTATTGCTTTCCAGTGCTTTGTTAGGCTGGGATTATGCGAACTGCACCACAATGAGCCTGTGATTCATTCAAGGGGGGAGCTGCAGCTCCAGCCATCCAGAACTGCAGGATCCAACATAATGAAATACAAAAATATTGCAATATGGAAATGAATTCTCATACAAGCACAGCTCCCCAAGGCTGCCCCTGCCATCCCTAACTGTGGTGGGTGAGGAGACTTTCTGAGCCAAGAGGAACTCGGTCAGTGCTTGTTTGAGGAGAGGGTAGAAGGGTGGAATATCAGGGATATAATGCTTTTTCCTGCTCTTAGAGAGATGTATGCTGACTAATATCACTATAATGATTTTCTGGAAAGGTCGATTCTGGAAAAATTACTTGTTTGGACAAAAATAAACTACTGATATCACTCAAAGGCCAACTAAGTAGTCCATCGGTAGGAATATGTTACAAAAAAGCTGTTCCTTTTCTGTTCTGAAATGATTTTCTTTCTTTTATTGTTCTTATATAGTGAGGACTTTATGAAGACTTTAAATAGACAGCAGATCTGACAGAAGAGACAACGTAGCTTTGATAATTTTGCATCTATTGTTAGGCTAAGAGCATAAACAGAGAGAATAGCAGTGAAAGTATGATTTAAAAGATATACGTAATTTTGTCACAGGGTGGCTCATCTGGTAGTAGAGTGAAAGGCAGTATTCATGTACATGTAAATGAATCTTCACTTGAGTATTTTCAGAGCAAAAATTAAAAATGCACATATGTTAGTAAATTGCTAGTAGGAAAATAAGAGTAGATTTTCCAGAAGATACAAACACAAAGACACTAAAAGAAGCAAGGACAAGTACGTCATCAATTCCTGATCATTTTTCCCAACATAATTAATTTATGTGAAAGCATTTACTTTCTGGCAGCCTGGGTCCTCAATTGTCTCTTTTTCAGAGGATTGTGATGCAGGTTTCTTTTTACAGATGTAACCAAGTTGCTTATCACAAACATCAGTTGCCCAGTATCCATCCTAGAATAGGAGGGAGAAGAAATGCATGTAAAAAAGGGACATTCATAAACTTAAGAAAACTAGTGTTTTCCTCTTACTTCATTACAAGACCAACTGAAATATGTAACCTAGAAGGCTATAAGATCATTGCTGGAGATTTACTTTAAAGAAAAAAAAATAGACACATCTGTCAGGATTGGTTTAAGATCCATTTAATGCTGTTTTGAGATGAAAGAAGGAAATAAATAACATCTTGAAGTCTCAGCATTACTTGCTATCATAACCATCTATTTAATGAGAGGGTTTGTAAAGATATGTCTCATCTGGGGCTAATGGATCTGCATTTAGAGCAGGATTATTTCACTACACTTCTGGAAAAAAGGTCAATGAAACTGAAGTAATGCACATCTGAGTGTATTGCAGTAAATTAACTGTTTTATCCATCAAGGAGAAGACTCTGAAAATGATTGATTTCTTTTAAAAAAGGAATTATGTAAAAAATAAAATTTAAACAGGAGCTTTTTTCCCCCCATAAAATCTGGTTTAGGATCAATTATATTGATGCCTAATGCTGTCAAACATCAATATTATTCTATAATACAACAGCTCTTTCAATAACAGCATTTCTTTCATAACAGCATTTTCAATTTTTTCTTTTAAAATTCACGACACTTTTTGTGTGTGTATGTGTGTGCACGCACATGCATGTAAATGTGTCAACAACCATGTCTTGCAAGAAAATAAAGTTTGCAAGTCAAGCAGTCAGAAATAGTATAGGATTTTAGGTTAGGTATTTGGCAGGTAGGTGTTAGTCCTCTCTTTATGTCACAGCCGAAGAAACAAGCCCTAGTGCCAGGTCTCCATGCCTCAATGCCATGTGTCAATGAAGTGACATTGAGGGACATAATCAGGTTGGAAAATGAGGTATGTAAATAGCAACCACGCAATGTATTTACTAGTTCCTCTCCCGAAGCTATAACGTTTTTCATTGCTGCAGCCAAGAGAATGAATCTAATGTAAAATTTCTGGATCAGATTTTCACCAGATAAGAAATCTCAAAAGTTAGCACTGGAAAAATGCTACCTCTCTAATTCTAATCTCTCCAGACCTCTGAACTTCTCTTCTGGTTGATGCCAAAGTTATGGGAAAAACTATTATAAGCTAAGATACAGAATGACCCCTGAATAAGTATATAAAGGCAAGTGGTTTAAGACTGATGTAGTTATTAGTTTGCATTACAATAAAATGACTGCATGGTTATACCTGCCCCTTCATAACAACGCAGTGCTCCAGACCATTTGTGTAGGTGGGATGCCTGCGCTGCCATATGGTGAACGTCACAGGAGTCCCATCACTCCACGCAAAATAGAAGTGAGCCTTCAGGTCATTCAGACCCAGCCATAGCTCTTCTGTTGGCTCTGAAGCATGAAAAGAAATAGGTTTGCTTATGGAGTGCTATACAACACAGTGAACAAACGGGGACTGATAAATTTGGGATATGGTACGTGAGAGGTGGTCTTCATGCTTTAACAAAAATGCTTGTTTCCTCTCAGATCTGCAGTAAGAGACATGTGGGTCTGTACCTTTCTGGCCTTTTCAAATGCCTCGGATTCTACCCAGAAATCCTGACTTTAATAGATACAGGGCTCTTTATGGCTGGCATAAGATTTTTGCACACATTCAGAGTGTCGGTGACTTAGAACAACAAAATAGTCCCCAGCATGGAGGGTAGGACAGTGAGTGTCTGTGGGTGTCCTGCCTGTCAGGAGATCATACGGAGCCCAAGCCATGAAGACATCTGCCAATACACCTCCATAACAGGGAAGCATTAGAGGGCTGTCAGGGGTGTTTAGCGAGTCTAGCATGTGCAGCAAGTGTCAGGACTGGTTGCTACATATTTCAGGAAAATCAGAAGTTAAAAGATATTTTCTTAGAAGGAGATATAGCAAGACATTAACCTCAGCAAGAGGTTTTAATCTCAGCGAGAAGTTAAATGTCTTCTAGGTTTGGAGTTCAGTTCTAAAGATATTGAACATAGAATAAAGATGTCAAAAGTGCAATCTTTAGAGATCTTTAAGTGTCTCTTTTAAGAATACCATTTTTTTCTTTTCCTGCTTTATGATGTTTTACAATGTAGAATACGTCATGATAAATATACTTCTATGTTAATGAAACAGCAACCACATAAAAGAGCACTGTAAATTAGATTCAGCCTTCCACTTGTGACATTTCAGAGAAAGCCTTCATATTTAACATGAAGCCCAGCTTTCATGTTACAGATGGGGCAAACACAATACAGGCCTACAGATATACTCACTGTAACCAAGCTGTGACACTAGAAAGCCGTATTCAGCAACGTTGTGGACACTTGCCAAATCTCCATCTTGCCCCTTACATGAAGTCAGAGCATCTTTCCATATTTTGGGTTCCCGTTGAATGCTGTAGCAGTGGCCTGTGTATGGCCACCAGCCATCTGGGCACTTAATAGGTCTCGATTCCTCTAAAATCAAAGCACAATTTTTCAGAGCAATTTTGTAAGAGGAATATAAAAGACACTAGAATGAGGCCTCTCAAGCACTTTTAACAAAAGTGGGACTATATGAATAAACATAAAGCTGTAGTTAGAAATGCAAATACATCCAAATGAAAAACAAATATCATTAAGGCACAATATGCTAAATATGCAAATAGAATGATGTCTTCTTAAGCAGAGAATTGTTGAAAAATGCCCACATTGTGTCAGAAATGCAATCTGACATAAAGCACTGGAAGGAAAGAGAGACCAAAGCAGATGTCAGCTGTGGGATATCTGGAAAGCAAAGGACACGTAGTGAACAATCCAGGCTCACACTGTGTGGGCTTAATCTGCCTGTGAATAAGATGGCCTCAAGGATGTTGCAAGTTAAAACCAATGTGTGTAGCTATTACTAACAAATGTGATTTTGTATTTTCCAAGACTTACAAAGTGGCATTGTACAAACTTACTGGGGGGACGTGCAGGGTGGCATTACGTCTTCCTAATAACTTGCAAATTCCAAGGTTGGCCACAGGCGCTACTCTGTCAACAGGGGCCGCATCCCATATCACCGGCGGGAGTGTCTCATTACAGTTTAGCAAAACCAGGACAATCCACATTCAGGAGTTGCTGATGCTGCTAGTGGCTATCCTTATGATGAAGCCCAAGGCTTGTGTACAATTAACAATAGGCTTGTGTATAATAAACAATAGGCTTGTGTGTAATAAGGTGATTACAGAGCTATATTAACCGTGCTGTGTCTGTAATAAACTGGCATTTGCTTGATCATATTGGTCATGTGCAGTGTCCGTGACACCGCATCAGCAGTCAGCCTCTCCCCTCTTTGCCCCCAGAGCAGTTTGGTCAGTGTGTCATGGTCTCCCTTGCTGCATGCAGTGGCTGACATTAGGCTCTGCCTCCTGTTTAATGTCTTTTTGCAACCACACATAATTTTCTGATATGGAAAAGCATGAAGTAATTCTTCGGTAACTGCAGTAAACAGTGCAAGTTAGTGCAGTTGGTAGTTTTTATATTAACTCAGTGGCGTTTGTTACTTAGATTCCTAAATATCCTTAAAAGCTTACCTTAAGCTTGCTTTAAAAATATAGCCCTGCATTTCTTTCAATAAAGATTGAATTTTTTTCTCTACTTTATTTACTATAACTACGTCTTTGAAAATAGCTTTTATAACATTCCCAGATGACAGCCTCCAGCAGATCCCTCCTGCATGTGGCATGTTCGTAGCCATGTTGTGTCACTGAAGCCTCAGGTCAGGGTGGCCCATGGATGAAAAGTAGCCTCTTTGAATACTATTCCTTCTCCTCTGCTCGTATGAACCCAACACACTGCACACTGAGGTCGTCAGAGGAGGATTTTTTTTTGCATTAATATTAGAGTAACTGCAATTTCACATTTAGAGCAAATGAGAAGAAAAGGAGAAGCATAAAATTTCTACTGTGTTTAGGCAAATTTGATTGCTGGCACTGGTTACAATGACAGAGCAGCTTTTATCCATCTTGCAAGAATGAATGACAGAGTGATGAAACAAAATAATAATATTCTCCTACAAATGGTTAATACACAATGGGAGGACAAAAGCAATCTCTAAAAGTCTGTGTGCACATGTACAGCTGTGCTTTTCAAAGATTTCTAGCACCTTGGTTGAAAAATAATGTTGCATACCTTTTACCATTTGCAGATCTTTACAGATTGCTCTTTCTAAAAGTCAAAGAAAAATCTTTATTTGACTAACCTACCTTTGGGTATAATGTCAGTCTTTGAACTGAAGTTCCTCTTTTGACAAATGTAGCCGAGCCTCTGGTTACATGCTTTGTTTTCCCATTTAGCATTCTTTCTTGGATTCATCACTCCACAAATTTTCCCAGGGAGCAGGAAAGGACTTCCTTTGAGTAAGGGAGAAAATAGAACCTCACAGTGAAAATAAATTAAAAGATTAACAAAACCATCATATTAGCAGTAGGAACATCAACTTATTCTGATTTCTTCAATGCTTAATATGAAGACGCCCTCTCCCTTAGGATAACTGGTGTTGTAGTTTATAGGATGATGCTTTTAGCTAATGCTTTGAGAGTGAAGTAATGACCCACCATTGACTTTGTGTCAGGATAGTCCTAGGAAATTTCTGGTTCTTTTCCTGCTGGTGCTCACAGACAGAACAACTGAAGCTAGACTGTTATGCTATGTCAAAAACTTCCAAACTTTCAAAATATTCAGTTTTAAATTATACCATCCCTTCAGTATATCTCCAGAATTTCACAACTCTACTTTCATATAAAATAGCTTTTCTCTTTTCAGTTGCAGTGTGTAAAAAACCTGTAAGCAGCAAAAGAGATTTACTGATACAGGTATTTTGAAAACTTAGAGGAGAGTTTTATTATTCCTTTACCACCCTGTAACTTTTTCAAAACAGGAGATAGCTTGAAATACTCATGGCACAAAGGAAACACGGGACCAAAAAACCAACAAACAGAAGAACTCCCCGCGTGTGAGGAGCACCACAAACCCACCCCTGTCTCCCTTCCTCGAGGTGGCCCAGTGCAGTTTTGCATAAACTGCTGAGGAATTATGAGCTGGTTCTCTAAGCCTCTCAATAATACTTAGAATTTCTCCAGACAACATAGTGTCATTATTTTATAAATATTTTGCTAGTTTTGGAAGATTTGATTCATATTAATACTCTTGGGCAGCACGCTATGGAAAAATTCTGATCTCTTGTCTGTAGGGTTATATATCCCTCCAAATGATACTCTGCTTTCATAAACAAGCTCTCTCCTTATATAAGAAAATAAAAGAACTTGCTATAGCTGATATCCATAGTGAAATTTGGAATCTGGAATTTTACTTCTTAAAATAAAGACCTAGATCTTCAGCTATTGTAAATCAGAATGGGCTTTCCTGAAATAAAAGCAGGGCAGTTTTTATTAACTGGTGTCTTATAAGAATGCATTCAAAGATTACAAAATAGACAGAGTTCATACCTGGAGCCCAATTTAAATATCTGAAAGGGCTGCCCCCAGCCCATTGCCATCCACTGTTGAAATTCAAAGTGTGCAGTCCAATCCAGAATGCAAAACTGAATTTTTCAGTTTGCTCTAAATGAGAAAAAAAAAGTCAGTTATATCTCCCTATTCCCATACTTAGCAAGTTAATTTAAAAGAAATAAAGTAAATAGTAATAAATTTATATTTCTTAGTTTAAACCAGCCCCAAAACAGTGCTTTCTGCATTACTGAGGTGCACAGAATAAAAAATTAAAGTATGTAAATGAATAAATATTGATTTAGCAGAGATCTCAGTAGTTAAAAGGACAAAGGAACATCTTATTTCACTGGTTAAATAAGACTTTACTTCTCTCACTTTGTTTCATTACAACATAAGAGATGTAAAAAATACCTTATTTTCTTTAGAGAGTTGTGCTAAAATGTTTCTGTAACAGATGTCATGGGGCAAACACATCAAAAAGACAAAGAGTGTTTGCCAATCTGTTTTTTACAGATTTTTTTTCTTTGTGAGTGGTTTCAAAGCCGCCTTCACACCATTTATAACCAAACTGATACCACGATACTTGTATCTGAAATCCACTGGAATTATTTGGAGTTTATGTATGCAAATGTACCCATATTAGTACCAATCTAGCCATCATCATATGTTCTCCTAGAAAGATGAATAGTCCTTGAAACACAGAGGAAAAATGCAAATTTGAGGACCAGACCATAGCTCTGCTCAGGAATGAGTATACTGGCAGGATAGCAAGCAGAGAAAACCCTCCCCCGGGACAGGCTACAGAAGATGTGCTAGCTCCCTCCTGAGCACAAAGGTAGGATGGGGCCGTTTCCACCACCGTAGAGGTTTGGGATCAATCCTTCACAAAAAACACACCAGCTAGTGGAAGGGCAGTTCAGACCATCTCCCTTTTGGTGGCTGCTGAACCACCCTTGACACCCTGTCTTCTTCGCTGAGACAGAAGACAAGGGAGCCAACTTTGTTGCCTAAAGCTCTGGGCAGCATATAAGGTCATCTTCTCTATCATTTTACCTCCTATATATGCTTGCTCGTAAACCTCTGTGATGCTTAATAGTTCTGCATTTTGCTGCTGACAGCTTTTCCTTGCTTGGTGCCATGTTAGAGCTGATTCTGAGTTTATCTGATAGTAAATGCCAGTTGAAATATCTTCTGTCCAAAATCTTTCTGTGTCATCTAGAATAAGAAGTGACATAGAGCACAGCTGTTAGAGGACTGACACTGCACCAACTAAAAGAAATTAAGTATGTAATAATGCAAAATCTCTAAAAATGCACAGTATTAACTGTATGCTAACATCAATTTTAAAGCACCAGAAAAATTGAAATCAGATTAGGCATCAATTTAAAAAAAAAAACACAAAGTAATTTTTTTTTTTATTATTAAAACCATTATTTTAGATGTCTAAGTTTTCAGAAGGGAGTGAATGGGTTTCCAATATTTGCTTCTAAATTCTCTTTTACACAAAATGTGGTACTAGGTAAACCAGACATATCTGTTGATGAAAAAAAGATTCCAGGGTGAAGTCAGAGGAGGAAGGTAAGCATGTAGGTGAACTATGACCCTGGAGGCTTTTCATCCCTGCGGGACAGGAACTCACTCTTGGCTCATCAAGAGGAGCAGCCTTTTCAAAACTGGCAGAACCCGGCCCTTGACAGCCCAAGGAGCTATAAAAACAGTCTGTGCAACACCAATGTACAAATCAGCTGCAGTGCTGCAGTGTTTGTTTGCAGAACAACTCACAAAACCTTGTGAAACTGTTGGTACTGGGAAGGCAGTTGGTGAAAAAAGTGAAACAGTTTGTGTCCTGAGGTGAGGGGATCCAAATATAAGTTTGCTGCAGAAGCTAATACAAAGATGGGAGAGGAGGATAATTTCAGCAGCAGAATTTTTGTGTAGGCTGGCAATAGGAGACAAGAACAAGATAGGAAATGGATGTTAAGGGGAAAAAACGGTACACGGCAGTTTCAGTGAGAACTGATCTACAGGGCATGCCTGAGGAATAAAGAGCAGTGGGAATTTTTTGAGAGGAGGATATCAGTCTAAATTCATGCTGGACATGCCATGTACTTAAACCACAAGAAATGAGATATCAAAGAACTTCCTCACCTCTCTGGTCCACAAAGAGAAACAGTCACCGCCAGCAGGTGAGTTAGAACCTGGCTGGGCTGAACCACACTCTGTAGGCATCTCTTCCTCTCCACTCACTATGGAGGAAGCACTTGGCTAATGGGGCCAATGTTCAGTCAGATTATTTTCATTTGGGCTCCTCTGACAAGGCTTGTCATGAGAGTGTGTGGCTGGTAGCTGATAAAGAACCTGCTAGCTCAATAGATGATTTTCTCAGCAATGTTTCATGACAAGTTAATAAATAAAATGCAGGACTTACTTATTAGTGGGCAAAATCCATACAGTTTATCAGCATCAAAGTCTGCAGTTGTCGCACACCAGAGCCAGCCATCTGACCTACCCGCATCTGTGCACTCATTGTACTGTTTGCCTTCATATTTGAAAGGGAATACACATGGCTGTCCATTGGCATTTCCTCGTAATGTAAAGGTATCTAGTGGGAAGAAAGTGTTAAGAGGACCTATGAAAATAATTATAAAATCATAAATCTGACTTTCTAGTAATGGACCTGTCTATCTAAATTGAGAGGACACAACATCTTTTTTTTTAATTAATTTTTATCATTTTTCCCCCCGTGTAGCTAAAGATTTTAAATAAAATGTTTGTTTAGTAAAATTTGGGGTTTAAATACTGTGTTTAGAGTTTGATATATATATTTTATCAGAAAGCCAAATTCTGTAATGATAAGTTGCTGATAAGTTGTGGTTTCTGAAGACAGAAAAACCACAAGTAGATCTCAGACAATGAGTACACTGCATTGTTGTATTCTGTATGGCTCATAGGTTCACTTTATTGCTCCATCTTTTCATTAATTGTTTAAAGAAAAAGGATAGCTGACCAGAGAGAATACAGATTTGGTTGTCATGGACATATTTACACAGTAAAAATCTTAAGTTTCAATTGCACATTTCTGCACTTAGAGAGGTCTTGCAGATTCACCCTCAACTCAGATTCTTGAAGATTAGCAATGCTTCACCTTTTTAAACTATCACTGTATTACAAGAGCATTCTTTTATCCTGAAATTTCTGATATATCCTCTCAATATCACATTCATGCAAACACATTTATCTGCTCAGTTCTACATACATTACTGCTTTACCATTTCTCTCTATACCTATACCCAATGAGTCATAGACATCTTCAGACTAGAACTATTCTTCTAATTTGGTCAGACTGGAGGGGAGGAGCCAGTTCTTCCTTCTCATACCTCATGTCTTGGAGCAGAAGGAGAAACTTGCACAGCTGTCATGAAAACATGGCTCTAAACCCCTTTGACTGACCGCTGCACCATGGCTGTGATGGGGAGGGTAAATGGAAAGAGCTCCATGCTTCCTCATCTCTCCTTGCCCTCCCATACAGTGCCATCTGATTTACTATTTCCACAGAAAGAAATTCCACAGAAAGAAATTCCACAGAAAGGAATTTACCTCTATTGCCCCCAACACCCCTCTGTGAATCAACTGCCAGGGTAATACCCAACATACTTTTTAGACTGTGTATCAAATCTGATAACAAATATAAAATAATCAGTCTATGCATTAAAACTATAAAACTGCCCCAGGAAAAGCATTTTCATTTCTAGTTTAACACAAAACCAACAGGAAACTTACCCAGTGACTGTAATGAACCATGCAAAAGGGAAAGAAAAACTAGGAACCTGGAGAAACTCATTGCAAATGTAACTTGCTTTTCATTCCTCTACCAAAAGTTGGACTATAAGATTGGCAGTATATAAAATCCTTCCGAGTGAGGATAGTACCAGGTCCTTCTCTGTGTCAAAGGGTTGATGGCTAAAGCTCTGTACACAAAATAAGGAAATATCCTATCACGTGGTATTCTTAAGTAACTAGAATGCACATTGTGAACACTGCGCCCTTTGAAGAATGAGTCGCTTCCACAACTGAAGTCTCTGTCCTTGTAACTAGAGGTGGGGACATTTGTCTTTTTCTGGGACTTTGCTAGTATTATATATGGGTCAGTTGTTGGGGTGCTACACAGGACAGACCTTGTAAAAAGCAACTTGAGAATAGGTGACAAGAAACCTGCTGTGAAATATCATTGATGATATTTGATGATGATGCTTTAACCCTTGCATCTCAGAAGCAAAGGGAGACAAAACCACAGTGGTTCAGTACACTGCTATAACGTCACAGGTCTACATATCTAGGAGAAAGAGAGCAAATTTTACAGGATCTTCAGTATTCAGTGTATTATGAACTATTACTCTGAGGGCTAAAATTGCTTTTTTCTGCTCTGTTACACTACTTGCTTTGACCACAGCTTGAGGCTGGGCTGTTTATAACTACTTGCTGAAGATCTGAAAGAAGTGAAGATGTTCAATGCTGTAGGCTAGTGGTAAGCTTCCCTGCAACAGGAGGGAAACTTTTGTTGGGAATACTTTTGTCAAGCAAGAGGATGTGTTCATCTATTTGAGAAATTCCTAACGAGGGTGTTCCAGGAGAAAGCCAAATGTAAGCTAAATTGGATAATCTCCTTTTAATCTGCGAGCAAAGTGCTCATCTGAAGACTTCTATTGGCATGGCAATTCCTGTACAACTATGCTGCAAAGCTGTGCTGGCAAAAATTCACACGCAGAGAAGTCCTGCTGTTCCTTCTGCTTATTTACACCAGTGAAATGAAAAGTTGTGGTAATGAAATTGAAAAAAAATGAGAAGTGAAACAGTCAGTAGTGAGACATATATAGAAATTGAACAGATGTCATATGAGGAGCAACGATCTTTGCTTTTATTTATAAGGTGTTAGGGAAAATCATTGCAAGTGGCTAAACTTCTTGACGGTTATGAAGTACTAAGACAGAAAAACATTTTCAGAAGAAAAATGGCTGGATTTCAGTAAAAGTAGGACTTGCATAAATTGTTTAATAATAACTACTCTATTTGCAGGGGACATTCAAGGAAAGCTTAGCATGAGCAAGGCTTACAAGGGTAGCTCAAAGTTGTAAAACTGAGTGGTGCCACAGTCAACGATGGGGTGGGAGAGAAACAGAAACTGAGTTTACTGAATGAAGTGATATTTTGGATACATCTGAAATCACAAAATGAAGTGCCTCCAACAGAGGGGAGCCCAAGGGAAAGTACCTGGAGGACACAATTCCTGCCTACCTCTCTCTTCTGCCTCATGGCGTGCCAGCTATGCTCCAGCTCAAACTGGGCTTTAGTCCCCCTCTTGTATAAATGGATGCTTGTGAGGATTCATCCCTCCAAGGCTGCAGAGCGGTGGGGGGGATTAGTGCAGACACTGGGGTAGGATAAAAGAAGAACTGAGCACTTCAGAGCTGCCCCTTTCACATGACAAACCAGCTTAATGCTGGTTACAAACTTTCTGAGGTCAACATCCTGCGTGCTGCATTTCACTTGTGCAATAACCTGTTCTCACCAGTGTGCTAAATTCGTCATTGAATTTATGCCAAGAAAATAGGAGTCCAGTGCCTAGATAATAAACTTCATTACTTTTTATTATTATTTCTCTTAAGTTTCCAGCTTGCTCAGTAGAGTCTGTGCAGCCTGGGGAAGGCAGGTTGTTTGCTTGGCCTATCTGCTAATCACTCCTCCATAAAGTGGTTAGTGTCTAAATTATATTTGCAGCTCACCTAAATGCTATTTGGTACTGCTTTCCACTGTTTTCCTAACATCTTAAACTTAGTCCTCTTGCAGATTCCTAGTACAGTATCATCTGCAACACTCCTTAGTTTTCAGTTCCTTTTTCTCACATTTAAAAATGGCAAGTTGGTGCTTATTCAAGCTGTATTCAAAGTGGTGGGCAGAGAAGCCCTCCTTGTTATTGATAAAAGAGCTACTGTGCAGAGAGGAGCACCTCCCTTCCCCTTTCCTATCACTTGAATCACAGGGAAGTCTGAAGCTGAAAATTGTACTAATAAAAACTTTATTTATTTCAAAGCATTAATAAAAAGAAGGAAGAATGCAAGGGTGAGAATATTTTAATTCATGTTAGCGAATATACTACAGTTAACAATCATATTATCAGATTGAAAAAAGACCAAAACCTACACCTCAGCTTAATATCCGTTGCTGATATGAACTGTATTTTCCATAGCACAGAATGAAAATGGCAAGGTTTTCTATCCCAAAGTTATCTGAGATAAGTATATGAAGCACCATTTTATAAGTAAGTGTAATAGGATACAGCTATAAGGAACAATAAAAGTTCTGGTCTGAATGAGTGCAGTTTGCGAGACAAAATGAGTTCAAGATTACAACAGATTTCAGTTCTTTGCAGTGTCCACAAGGTCATGGGAATACAGTTCTAGGTAGCAGTCACGCTTTATTGAACATTCATTCTCACTAGTTGACTTTTATAGTCCTTTTTCAGTACATGTATTTGTTCTTGACAAGGTATTTACACTAGTGTTTTTGCTAAGGCACTTGACAACATCTTGACAGTTACAGAAGTATAACATCAATTCATAATTCCGATTTTGTAAAATATGCAGGATACAAAAGAGTCTGTTAGTGCAAAAGGACAAAAGGGATTTAATTTAAGATTACACATATCCTCACTAGAGACTTTTAACAGATACGTCCTTTAATTTCACCAAGTAACTTACTCCTCTGAATTGGTACATGCCACACGACCCATTCTCACCAATTCTTCAGTCACCAACACATCATTTTAGAAGTGTTTCATTGCCAGAATCTGTTGAGAGTTTGTTTTGTCTTTTTCTTTTATAGAAATAGGCAGACATGCTGGCTCCAAGAAGAGTGAGAATAGCCAAGAAAATGAGTGGCCAAACAGAGACGTGAACAGGTGGGTGAGTCTCTTCATTCTTTTCCTTGCCTGAAATGGATGCATAAAACTGTGAGAAATCTTAGTAATTTTTTATTCCACATACAACATGAAAAACATGGACGACATGTTCCCTCCTGCCTGAACTTGGAGCCTGTTCAGTGTAAATCTGAGCGCTGAATTGCTGATCAGTAGCCAGATCTCAGCTGCTAAAGCTAACATGGTTTTATTGCATCTGGATTACAGTGATATACAATATATGCAGTGGATGCTTGTAAGAATTCAGTGAAAATGCATGCTTTAGATATGGATAGGGGATGCTAAGTATTTGGAAATTAGTTTTACAATATTTTTATGTTACATTATTTACAATAATACCTATGGAAGAAATTTGCATATACATCTACATAGGTTTTAACAGCCTAGTTAAAGCTCTCTGTGCCTGTTCTCAGGGTTAGTCACCAGTTGAGCCACTGCGACCTTGTCAGCTCAGGGTTAGCCCTGCAGCAGTCCAGTCAACCAAGAGCATGTGAGTGCTTGTGTGCATGTAAAAGGCACCATGGGATTGCCCTGAATGATTTATAACCATGCATCCCAGTAACCATAAGCACGACTTGTTCTATAAAAGGGGATGATTTGGGAAAACTCCTTTTAAGTTCTTCTTCTATTTAGTTGTTTGGTAATTTTCTTATGAAAGCTCTTACCTTTTTGCTCTAGAGGACTCCCACTTGGCTCAACTTCAATCAATATTCGAGAGAAATAATATGATACTTCATTAGAATTCATAAGTTTGACTGTTTTGCTAAAATTATACAGGAACAAAAACCCCTGAAGTATTACCATTGCATTAATAACATATACATCTGTTACAAAAGGCAACATAAGTGAGGCAAAAAATATGTTACTAAGGCTTTACCTTCCTACTTAACATTACCAAACTACAATATTCATTCATTTAAAACGTTATATTACATTTATATCTACCAATATTCAAAAAATGATACTTTTCTACGTTCACTGAAAAATACCTTTTTCACATTTTTCCTGAAATATTAGCTTTAGTTTACTAAGAACATGACGTACAACTCAAGATTATTTTCACATAGCACATTTTAGGAAGCTCTGCATGTCCAGCAGGCTTCTGCTGTTACAATTAAGTTTAAAATTCTTAAATGCCTTCCCTGCAAAATGCCCTCTGAATCAAGGCTGCAATCTTCCAATTAGTCTATGCATAAAAAAAAGACAGAGAAAAAGAAAAGGCCTTTGTAAAACCTTTTTTTGTTGAAGATGTACAAAAAATATTTGACATGCAGAAAAGAAGAATTAAACATATTGGATGTTCTTATAAAGTAAGAAAAACTCTTCTGAATCAAGACATGGTTTAGGAGACATGGTGTTGGCTTGATGGTTGGACTTGATGATCTTAGAGGTCTTTTCCAACCTTAATTATTCTATGTTTCTATAAGACTCCCTAAATTATCAAGAAAATATTTCTCCTATTGGCTCTTTTACATTACAGTTTGAAAACACACTTGCTACCCAGAGGAGAAGTTATAAAGGCAAAATATAAAATGAAATGAAAGCAGAGCAAAATGTAAAACGAATAGGTACAAAGCAACAGTATCCCCTACTAAGGCAGGAAATAGTTACCTATGAGAGCATCTTATGATTCAATGGATGGATTTTAGTGCTTTCTTATTATTTTAGTACTGTATGGGATAGAATATAATTTGGATGTTCTCAGTAAATCTTTAATGGGGATTAACTGATTTACTGCCATGGGCATGTGCTGATTTAAGCATGGAAATTAACAGTGCATGGGAGATGACTGTTTTCTGGTTGCATTTCAGTTTGGTATTTTAATTAAAGACTACATTTGCAAAGTGATTAAAACCTATCCCTAAATTTTCAATTATTTTTCTGACAACTAGTGTGTCTTGTGATGTCTTTAGTATTGAAATCACGTCCTTTCAACTTTTCATTCAAACAAAGGAATCCTAGAAATTGTTTTACATAGAAAATGAGGTTTTCAGCATAGGACAGAGATGTTCCCCATAATTTACTGGGGACAATGCAAAAGCTGGAGATTTGAACCAGACCTCACAACTACTACAAAAGAAAGTACAAAGGTTTAAAGATGGCAACCTACTATTTTTTAGATAAGATTGATTTTAACACCTAACTTATGAGAATGGAATGATAGTGCTTTCTTTCAGACAATTATATCTTTCGTATCTCCACTTGGGAATACTACACGTGTTTTTTTACCTCTGAAAAATTAGTCCGGTATACACAATACTGTGTGAAATTTTCCAGAAATGCGGATGAGACAGCTTCTGTAATGACTTGAAGCTTCCATTTAATAGGGAAGTACTCCTTATGTTATTATTGCAACACAAACAGCTGGCCTTTTAGTACCCCTGAGGCATTACTGACTTAAAGGTTGTTGAATCAGGCCCAATATGAAGCCAGTTTTTGACACTGGGCAGTAGTATAATTTTTGAGTATAAAAAGCTTGAAGAGGAAGCGTGATTATTCCCATTCATTCCTCCTTTCAATGATATAATAAATGTTACAATACTTAGTTCCTGGAAAAGCTGTAGGCTTGCACAGGTGTTTGACAGATGCCATACCAGTGGTTGTGTTAGGTATTCAAAAATTTTTTTGAAAGCCTTGTTCTCAACAGCATATTACCGTATTTCTGTACGAGTGCAGACAGTGATGTGAAGAGCTCACAGCCTGCAAAAACAGGCAACTGCAAATATTTAGAAAAGTGAGATATGCAAACAAAACTGACAGAAATTACTTCCAGAAATGGTGGAGGGCTGTAATAGTTACTAGTAAACAGATCTGCTCTGTCACTAAGGGCTGAGTCACTAAGGGCTTACCTTTGGGTTTTTTGCAGATAAATCCTTTTTCAGAAGAGCAATCAATGTTGTCCCAATAACCGGATGGTGCAGTCATTTCAACACAGTGATGCTCCACACCAGACTCTTTGTCCTCCCAGTTGACAAAGTCCAGTGCAGCATTATCTAGCCACAACCACTGTCCTAAAGAGCAACATCCAGAGTTTAAAAAATGTGAAATGTGTCTCCTGAATATTTTAACTCATTAGCTCAGCAAATGACTTAAAAAACATAATAGTAAGCCATTTCTCAGCAGAAGACTACATCATTTTTTTGTAAGAATACAGTTATCCTCATTTTTTCTCATATTAGCGAAGCATATTTCAATTAAATATTGAAAGTAAGACATTACCATCCACGTTTTGGTAAAGTCCTATCCAGAAGCCTCCTACTTTATTTCCAAGTGGTTGTATTGTATGTATAAGAAAGTCAGATTCATCCACGTTTTCTACCGAAACCAAGGTAGCACCTGAAAGACATTAACAAGCTAATAACTGTAAGCAACATGAGCAACTACTGGAATAACCTCCTCTTTTAAATCTATACAAACACTAACTTTTAAAAGTATTATGCACACTATTATGTTGGTTTTCCCGTTGCTTCTTGCAGAGGACAGAGCCCTGGGGGTGCTTAGCGGCCATGGCCCCCCATCACTGCCCCCAGGATGGTGCCCCAGCAGCCAGGAGCTGATGGGGAGCTCTACGCCTGGGAGGCTACAGCCCCTGGGAGGACAGAAGGCTGTACAAAGTTACTTGTGTCAGTTTATTTTCATTGTGCCAGGTTTAGAATAGCTTGGTAGGTAAATAAAGTATTTCTAATTATTTTTTTTTATAAATGTTTTTACATTTTTATGTGAATTTTGTATAAATGTTCATGCAAAACTCATGAGTTGATAATGAAGGCTCTCACCTAACCGAGCACACTCAAGGGAAGCCAGCGCCCAGCTTGTCCCAGCTGATGCTTCGAGGTAGTAGCAGTGGCCGCGGTAAGGGATCCAAGCTCGGAGTTCAGCTGCTTCAGGGCAGTCTCCGGGCAGCTGAGCAGGGTCAGTAGGAGCTATAGCTAAAGCAGCCATATGGTATGAAATTGGTATTGCATTATGAGTAACCTATGAGGTAGGATATGCGTGTAAATATGTGGGATTTCTCTCACCCAGCTCACCAGCTTTAACTATCTGGACCTCTGCTCCTGATTATTCCTACAGGCCCCCAGCTCAGACAACAGGGAAAGCCAGGCAGTCACGAGTGTGAAACACCTTGTTTCTCCAATCACATTTCTTAGGACAAGGAAACAAATCACATCCTGCAGCATCTAACTAACCGCCTTGGCAGTGCTGTGAGGAAAGCAAACCTTGAGGGATGATACAGATCTCAAATTTGCATTCTCACAACACAGAAGGCTATTGTAGACTAATGAATCATTGATACCACAGTTCCATATTGTATGGCTGCCTGGTCTCTGTATGTTGGCACTTTATACAAAGGCTACAAAGCTTTAACTTGGAAGCTGCCTCGAAGTGGCAAAATATATGGTGAATCTCCTATCAGAAACAGACTATATTATGTAAACTTAAAACCTCAAGGAGGAAAAACAACACAGTTCTACAAAATCTACAAGTAAACATGCATCCGCATACCAATACAAAGAGTTAAAGTCTCATTCACATTCCCAAGGCTCTTTCACTTACATCAGAACTGCTTTAGCTCTAGCAATAGTAAACAGGAGTGAAACTCTTGCCTATATTTTGGCCCAGTGATACCTGTATGAACTTATTCAGTTGCTGCAGCCCTCGCAGTCAGCGCACATTCCCAGCACTTATATTACACACAGTCTCAAATGTGATTTATGCTCACATCTCAGAAAGAGCAAAATACCTTGAAGACAGAGCTTCATCTTAGGCAAGTATCACCACCACGAAAGCAGTGCAGCCATCTCTGTTTGCACAAGAGGCTTTTGTGTGCCTGAATTCAGATATCATCCAATAGCAAACCTCCAGATTCTGCAGGGTGGTAGACAGTATCCTGAAGCATACTCCTCTGAGGGTTTTAGCCCAAGCCAGAGCAAAGTCTCTAGGATTAGGCAGACTAATGGAACTAGGAATGTGTCTTTATTACATTCATTTGCTTACCCTCTGATGTCTTACAAACTGAAAAGTAGCTTTCATTGCAGGATGCTGTTTTCCAAGTACCATCAAGATCTAGGTAGACACAAGCATTTTTCTTCTTTGGTTCCCCTGCTGCCCATTTCGTGTACCTGGTTTTCCAGTTATCGGTCCATTTGTAATAGCTGCCAGTCTGAAAACAAAGAAGTTCTGGTAACAGAGTTTTTTACATTAAAAGTTCTAACACTAAAAGTTCTAACACGTAAACATAATGTCCTACTTCTATTTGAATTTTTCAGAAAAAAAAGCCCTGTGCTAGTGGTTTTTTTAAAACACCATTCACTGTTCTAAGCAGTGTAACTGGGTGCTCTGAGTTACACAAAAACTACATATGAACATTGTTCATTAGTGCATCACTTTTGGGAGAGTTTTTCTGAAGAAACACAAACTTTTCTAACATGGCAAGAAACTCAGATGAGTTCATCTTAGGTCATTTAGTAAATCCCATATCAAGAGAAGCAATTACAGGGAATTACTCCCCTCCGCTCTGCTTTAGTTAAATTAAAAATGGGATCTATTTGGTGACTAAAGATTAATTGACATTAAACAGTCAAAATAATCTTAAAATACCTCTTATAATAACTTTTATTAATATAATAATAGTTATAAGTAGTCCTCTATATACCAGGGAGTTAGACATTCAGATTGGCTAATTGTTGCTTCACAATAGCTGCATGTCCTGGCCTGTGACTCTCAGTCTGCACCTTTATTTCTTTTACCATTTCTAAAGCTTTCTACTTTCATCTATAGCTTCCTGCTTAATTTTTTCTTTGACTCTTCACTCCATTTGGTGCGTGGAAGTCTTTGAGTAACTCTTACAGGACCACTAAAACCCTATGCATATACACAGTAAAGCCATTCAGAGTACAGTTGTTTCAGCACTCCTGTAAATTGGGCGTCCAGCAGATTTATAAAGAGGAGGAGAGCCTACCAAGCACCTGCACCTCTCATCTGTCCAGCACTTACCAAATTGCTGTTAAGACCAATCCATACAGGTTTTCCATATTTCAGCATCTGGATCCACAAGAATGAATGGATGTAGGCATCTGAAATGCTGGCAAGTTCTGCAGATTTGTCTTGACATATTTTTCTGGCCTCTTCCCATTGCATTTCAAATGAGATGATTGAATAGCTACTGTCACCATAACGGGCAAAGCCAGAGGGTGGATTTGTTGTTGGTACTTCAGACTGCATGGTAACTATGGAGTAAAAAACTGAATGCATGAATTTAGAACATACCACTCATCTCTAGCATGGAAGCTACAAAAAAAATAGGTCAAAAGGTCCACTATTAACAACAAATCAAAATCTTTATTTAAGCTCATGAATAATTCAGAAAGAAAAACAAACAAACAAAAATCCAAAACAAACAAAAAAACCCACACGAAAAACCCAAACCACCAAAACAAAAAAGCCCAAAAGAAACTTATTGTAAAACATGAACAAAATTTCATAATATAAAAAGCAGGGTGAAATCCTGGATGCCCTGAAAAAAAGACAATACTCGCTAGAGGCCTGACTAGTGCAGACTAAGACTCATAAATTGGATACTTCTGTTTCTGTGCTTTAAGATATTTTGACTAAATCTGGATATATGAGCACACCTATTTCAGATCACACTGGTGAAGAGGACACAGGGCTAGATGTTTAAGGCATTTACTGTTGTACCCTGCTGTCACAACCTGAGACTTTGATACTTGCTGTCGACTCAAAGTTGTTAATCTGTCTGTAAGGGCTGCCTGAACGTTGCCTGCACATCTGAGTCAGGCAGTGTATATATCCACTGTTGAGAATGTAAATGTATTCGCAGAGCTGTAACAGGGGTTAAGTAAACTAAAAATGTGCCCCTAAAACTATATGTTTGCTGTGCAGGGAGAGGGGGTTCTTATAGGCTAGCTATGCTGAAACTGAACAGGCTGCAGGAGCTGATTGAAGCAGGAGGGAATAGATTTTACTAATGCAGTAATAAAGGTGAGGCAAAACTGCTTTGTTATCTGTGCTTTGCCTTCTCCACTCCCATTATATGACTGGGCAGCAGGGATTTGCATAATTATAGTTCTACAGTAGGAAAGTCAACATTCATTACTCATTTTAGTGTTAACAAAAAAAAAATCAATATCCTTCTACAGTAAAGGCACAGCCAAAAAGCTGTACATTTTAATAGACATCATGTGGCATTCAGCAGAAACTTTAAGAGAGGATTAAATGCTCTGCTTAGAGACAGCAGGAGTATGGGGAGAACACTGCAAGAGCATGGTTTTACACCACACTTAAAGAGTATGCCTAAAAGTCTCATATTTCAGTGAGAATAAATCCATTTCCATTTATTATTCTCTAACATTATTCATGATTTAGGTATAAAACCCCAATTAAGACAGTGGTTCCTCTCCAGCAATTTCTGTGGAAAAAACTGTACTTTAAAAATAGTACAGCCTTAAGACTGGTGGAGCTCTGGAAGCCTGAGAGACTCAGAATGAGACTCAAAGCTGAAAGAAATCACATCAGCTTATATATTCAGCTTATCTGAGATACTTTTTTCTATTTAGGTGACTGGGTTAAACAGAACTCACGTGAATTCATCTGGCATATATAGCCTCTCTCGTTGTCACAGCTATCATCTCTCCATTTCCCATCTGATTTCACTATGAAGACACAGTCTGTCTGAAGGAGAGGGGAAGATACACAGCCATTACAAAAGGCAATCAGGAGGTTGTGAGCCTGATGCCAGAGAAAAGAGGAGAGGAGTTCATTGAACACCTATGAAATTAGTTCAAACCTCCTAGGTTTCTGCCAAACAGCTTGACGTGGTATTTATTAGTGACCCCTTAAATTTGAACCAGGCTTCCACTGCTGCCAGTCAAGGTCTGAAAGAAAGGTCTATAAATATAAACTTACCAGTCTGGATTTTTCTTAACTGAAGCAGACTATCTTTCAGAAAACAGGTACTCTTTATCAGTTGTTTGTAGCATTATCAAGCTATCACTATCAGATGTCTTTAGTAATAACAAATCTTCTCTTTACTTCCTTATGTTTAATTGCTTCAAGATTTCCTTCATGGCTCTTGATTTCAAGAGCCTGATTTCAAGGCTGGCCGTGACCACCTTTCAATCTTTCAGCATTTCTTCTGACTTTCTCTCTTATGCCAATTTAAACAAGTCTTAGTCATAAGCAAGTTGACTTGATGGTAGATGTTAAAAATCCCTGGTGACTAGCTGCCTACCATTTCCTCAGAAATTACGTTTTTACCTCCTTTGGAAAAGAGATTGAATTTCAGCAGGGAAGCAGCCCTTCTGTTGAAGGTATCCTTTTGTACCATCAGAAACTAGTAAAGCAGTGTGGGACCACATGAGCCAGGAACGGGACATATACATAGACAAATTAATGTTGCGCCAACAACCTGAATTGTGGTTTATCATAACTTTTCTATGTTTGGTGTTCCAAATTTAATGTTTGCAGTAATGCAGGTAACTGATGTAATATATGCCTCTCTGGGCTTGTTTTACAGAGCTGGTATTTTGCAGTAGGTCAGATGGGAAGCATAGGTCCCTTTCTACAGAACCTCTGCCAAACATTTTTGGTGTATTTGGCATCATTATCAGGTGATTTGCTAAGCCCCATTGTGCTTATAAAAGGACTTGTTTCAGCATCTTGTTATTGCTGCTGTAACTTCCCTTTCAGGAAAGTCACCTAGCTGCCTAAGATACACAGCTTGCTTAAATTTCCTGTACCTCCACAGTGATGTCTGTCAACATTTCAAGGTCATAATAGTCAAAGTAGCTTTGTTTCTGTTCTGGTGCACCATTAACCCAGTTGGTGTAGGAAACGGTGCTCCCATCTGTCCAAAGAAAAGTGGACTCTTCGTTGATATCGTTCATCCCAATCCAAACATTAGTTGTGGCATCTTTTAAATGATAGAAGAGGAAAGCTGGGGAAGCAAAGATTTCTCATTAAGGAAAGCTCATCATGACTTACCCAAAATAGGAAAAATGTGCAAAAGCCCAGAACTGGGGCCATGTTAAAAGGATAACATTTCCCCCTACAGAGCCCATCTGCCTTGAGCAAGATGTTTAGATAAGCACCTGTAGGAACATACATTACACAGGCATTAAGGTTGAAAAAATAGCCAAAAGGAAAGCTCTGGGGCAAATTAGAAAATGTCCCCTTCACCACTGTGTATGCACACGTAGTGTTCCAGCAAGTCATATTGCCAGTGAGAAAGCCAGAAAATAGAGATGTGTGTCAGTTAGAGGGATCTGTACAACCACACTCAAAACAGACTGGAAGTTTCATGAAAACTGAGCAACTGAAATAACCGGAAACACATGTTTTATTTCTTATATGCAAAAATTTAGCTATCGTTTCACACTTTGGAGCATAAACTGACCTGGCTAATAAGTAATTTTCCGCAGATAATCCCATATTCTATTTTGGAGAGTATACAGTTTCTTTAGTGACATTAATATATTTTTCTTTCCATAGAGCCCATATATGTACCTTGCACTTGTTCATTTGGTATGGTAGCCAGGTTTCCTCCCAAACCAATACAAGCATCTCGCGCAGCATGCCACATGAGCTTTCTTGTTACATTGGAAGCAAATATTTTGAAACACTGGAAAAAAAGGAAGCGCTTCATTCAAACTAGCAAAGGAAAGAACTATTATACGTGACTAATATCAATTAGCTATTAATATAGCTAGACCTACATTTCTCCAGAAAAAGACATCAAGGCTAGAATAAGTGATAAAGCTCCAGAGTAGAATGTATGTCTACCCAGGTAGGTGCTCAGCCCCTCTCATTGCACAAGGTGTAAGCCAGGAGTCTAGTGTCACCTGAACACATTGTAATGATGTCAAGTGCATAATCCCTTTTCACATTTTCATCTGCCTGCTTCCTGCAATAACAGAGGGATCATTTAAAACTAAGAAAATATGGCTTTGACTGACACAGCTACAGGGAATGATCTCTACTGTGCCTTGTTCCTCTTCCAATAACTGTGGTTACGACTGTTCATCCTGTCAAAGTGTATGAAATATCCTTTGACACATTGACTTAACATTCTGAGGATGCAATAGTAGCACAGTGAGACAAAACAACCTTTGGCAAATGGAGCTGCAACTCAAATTGGTACAAATTCTTCTGTTAAAGCAGTGAGGACTTCCAGCCCATGTCTGAATGTAACACTACACTCAAAAAAATTGTAGTTTGTCATCATCTTTCTGAACTCAAAGCTTTCGGAACCCTGTACAAGCCAA
This sequence comes from Phalacrocorax carbo, assembly GCF_963921805.1. NCBI lineage: Eukaryota > Metazoa > Chordata > Aves > Suliformes > Phalacrocoracidae > Phalacrocorax > Phalacrocorax carbo. Next base: position 145,680,832 of record NC_087514.1, on the reverse strand, counting down.
ACGGATTACTCAAATACATTATCTCTAAATCCTTCCACCTGAAATGCTTTTTATTTTTTTTTCAAGACTGACAGTTACAAATTTTAGTTTCTAGCATAAATATGTAACACAGGAGAGGAGAGGAGAAGGAGGGATTTTCTTAAACAGTAACAGTGTATTTTAAGCCTGCACAGATTATGTTCTCTGAAATGTATTCAGCATACATCTGCTTTTACTGTATTTCTCTGCAAAGTTAAATGTCTATAGCAACCTCCAAAAAGGCCCAGCCATCCAGCCAGCATGTTCAGACTAGATAGTTACACTCCAGATTTATTTTCTAATCATAAAAACATTTTTTGCAATTCTTTTTTCAGTTCCACTGCTTTACATGATTTACTGAAGATACTTGTTGACATACCTTGTTGTTAAATAAAAACCAACTTTCTGGGCATCCTCCAGGAGGCAATGGAGAAGCAGACGTTGAATTAATAGAACTGTTGTGTTTTTCACATACAAATTTATTGGAGGAACCACAGTTTACATCATTCCACAAGCCTAAAAATAATTAGATTGAATAGCAAGTCAAGATACTATAGTATTTGTAACAATGATTTATCACTTCTTATTTTGAGTTAGAAAGAGGCCAATCTTTACTGATTAGACCGTAAAAGTGAGTAAAAGAGCCATGTACTACATTTATGCATTAAATTATTTTTTTATAAACAGAAGACATTTATGGACTTTAGATCCTCATCCCTGTTAGTTACTGGGCTACCATCTAGCAATTGAAAGAATGAAGGACTGAGAAGAAAGGGCCAGTGACTCAGAAGGAATGCTCTGGTCAGCAATTAACTTCATTCTACTTTCTCCACCCTCCCTACCCTTCTCCATCAAAGAATCTGAGTAGGAGAATTACAGGAGAAAGAGGATGAGGAAAAAAAATGAACTTTTTTTTGGGGGGGGGAAACACAATGTTCCCTATTTTATATTTCAGGCTGCAGCTTGATCTGAAGGTAAAGTAACCATGGCAGCTTTGAATGAGGCAGGTGAAGCCCTAAAAGTAGCACAACTGTAGCCCCTTTTGCTTAATTTGAACCACCTGACCCTTCTGCTCCTCATCCAGGGCTCTCCACATTGTGCATACCTGTTCCTGATTTGTTCAAGCTATAGCATCATCATGTCACAGGCAGCAAGGGCAATACACCAGCAAGCAAATTTGAGAAGAAAATGGATCAGAAATGGGTGAGACAGGAAATACTGGATCTATCTAAGGGTGCAATATAGTGTTCAAACATACATATTAAATATGTGCCGTCTCCTGGGGGCCAATATCTCAAGTTAATATAATGTTATCTAGGGGTTCAGTTTGCAGATTACAATACCTTATTTCAGTGGTCAAGATACACACTCGGTTTCTAAGCTACTGTTGTAGTCAATAGAGAGCTGGGGCAAGATTCTTTTGTCTAAACAAAGGTGCTTAGCACCACTTCAGAGGCTATGCAAGGTACCTGCAGAGAGCTGACAGATACAGTACTGTTTCTGTGGGAAACTTACAGTCAGGTGGGCTAACTCTAGGACATCGCAGGTGGCTACAGTCACCTACATGTAGGCAACTGAATACGGCACTAGAGTAAACTGAATTGCCCTTCAGGCAGCAGTAGCTGTGCAGGTGAGATCTCCATTTGACCATAATGAGACTTCAGAGGTCTGGCTCACATTAGCTACATTTTGGTTTTGACTCAAGCTTAATGTTTTCCATATGGTCCAATTCAGTTGCCCACATATAAATCTCTAGCATTATCTGAGACAAGCCCAGGAATGCTGAGCTGTCTAAGCAGAGCTGGTAGATATGGCAGGATCAGTGGGATAGCTGCCCCTTTCTGGATCAACAACTAAAGGAGGAGAGATGCATCTCAATCAGACCAGATGCCTATGTTTAGGAAAGTGAATCTTGTCCTTGGTGCCTTCATATAAAGGCAGAATTTCAGGTGGGATTGCTGACTGAATTCTTTATAAATCATAAATTGAGAGATTTATTTCCTTATATATATATTGCTGAATTCCCATTAGCCTCTGCTAAGTTACAGAAATACAACCAAGAGGAAAAATTAGCTCTAGGATTTGCAAGATATTTACATTTATGAGTACTTATAAGCATGTAAGACAGTCTTAGGTCATTAGATGTATTTGTCTCTCTCCTGTCCTCATTGGCTTGTGCCTTCAACCCCGCTCTTTCCTGTAGCTGTCATAAATGTTTTCTTAAGTTCATGGGAGCGGAGTCAAACCCCACTCAACTTTTTACTTAGAGAAGTAGTGAAAAGCCCTGTAAAAAGGTGCAATATCAATCTTATAAATCCAGAGACATCTGCATTAAATACACATGGTACTGAAATCTCCCCAGTCTAAGGACAAAGACTCTTCCATGACTGGTGGTTACACCAGTTACAGCATCCTGTTGGCTTGTCACTGGAAAGAAATTGCAGAAGACAGCCATTTTGGACTGGAAAGGAATTGCAGATTGTGTGACAGCTGGCAGCAGAAATTTGACAACATCAGTAACAACCCAAGCAGAGACAAGTAAAATCTAATAGTTTAGCTTTGTTACTTACCTTGCTCTGACAACATTATTACACAATTTTCCTCATTGTTTGCAAAGTTGGGTTCATTAGGAGCCCAGGCCACATAGGTTACTGGAGTCCCATCTATCCAGCTTAAAGAAAAGATACACAAATAGTTATTAATTAATACACTTCAACTGTGAGATGAGAATCTGAATTAGCACCTCACAATTAAGAAGGTCCATGAGCATTAAAGGGAACTGGCTAAACCTGGAAAGACAGTTGCAGATTTTCCTCTCCTTACCTGAGTATTCTAATTTGAAGAAATTTATGTAAAATATTACTGGTTGCGAAGCAGAAAAAGAAAACGCCAAGCATATTTTCCATTGATGGGCAGGAGTGGTCAGACATCATTTAATAACAGAAACTATTTTCAGTTAGCCATAACAGGTAATACAAAGAGGAATATTAAAAGTTTTGTTTATCTTAACTGATTTAATTATATCACCTAGTTAATATTATGCTTCTCGGTCTGAGCTTTCCTGATGTTTTCATAGATGCAAAAAAGGGCAAAAATACTCCTTTGTGGATTTTACCCTGAGGAGAAATATCTCTGTAGGTTATTTCTATTAAGTCTTGTGTCTGGAAACTAATGGACATTCTGTCAGCTTTAAAACCACCCTTTCTGAAGTATCAAAATTGACATTTTTAATTTGTGCTTACAAGCTTTTCACTTTAATATATTGCTGTTGAAGGAAGAAGAGGTTGGCATTGCATTTTAATCAATATTTCAGAATTTAGGTCTTTCAGCCTGAAGTGGGAAACAAGTTCAGCTCCCTCATCTCTCTCTATCTCTTGCTGATGATGATACACTCGATCTAAATAAAGGAGATGTCCACTGGACACAAGCAATGCCCTGTCTCCCTACTTTGTGTCCTAAGTCAGGAGGTTAGAATTGTGCACTGACTCAATCACTACCAACTTGTGTCTCCCCACTCCTCTTCTGCCCTTTCCAAAGTTAGTGATTTACAGACACTCAACACCAGCATTAAAATAGAAAGGTTAAATTCAAATCTCCTCTAAACCTGTTTCAGGTCAAGATTAGAAGTATGGTCTTTCACGTCCCAGATGTGTCCTAACTAGCAGATAGGAAGGTAGTCAGCATCAGTATCTTCAGTATCTTTTACTTTAGTTTTGAGTTTATTTGTGTATTGGTCTTTTTGCAGTACATGTTAATTTTACTGTACTGTAAACTGCTGATATTTCTCCTGGAACTGGAGTTTGCGGAGGCTACCTTAAAAATTTCTGTCAGAAGCAGCTTTTTGTACTCATTGTCCACGTGTGTGTGTGTGTGTGTGTGTATAGGTATAAAATCCAGCATAGTAAAGTGTCACTACAATTTATGGGACATATCTTTGAAAGAAACTTGAGAAAGTGTGTATGGAGGGTATAGCTTCCAACCCTTCCTTTGGGTAAGTGTTTACTCAAGAAAAGTATTCTTTTCCTATTTCTTTTTGCAGAAAACTATTGGACTTTAGAATATTCTAGGACTGTACCATTCTGCTTTGTACTTGTTATGTAGAACTGCTTTCAGTCCTTGAAAATAACACATTTAGTACCTCCAGCCACATAAAATACTGTATTTTTTTCCTACATGTTAAGAGCTGCAGTGATCATCTTAACTTACCTAAACTTTTTATCAAGACTCACTTTTAGACCAATGAAGTATCCTCTTGACTGACAACAGGATTCCTCCTAAAACAGGGAGGTACTATTTTAATTTAAGAAAAAAATCTTTGAAGTAAAACAAGCAGAAATGGATGTGCCATTGGTTAGGTTCACAGAGCAGTCACTGAAGTCAGCAGCAGGAAAGCACGTGCTTATGGTTAAGCGCAGCAGTGAGTTTCACACTCAGGTGCAGAAGCCAGGTTTTTCCTGGAGCATCAGAGCTGAGTCCTGCAGTGCTGAGGGCCCTTAGGATGGGGTAGGAGAGAATCAGATCTTGAGTCAGAAACTGACATCTGAGAGATCGTGAGGATCTTGAGACATCAACTGACCTGACTCTCGTTCTCCCTACAGGACTACAGCACCGTCTAATGCTGACCTCAAGTCTCCGTCTCTCACCAGCGGCTTCCCAAGCCAGCACAGCTGGCACCTACCCACATGTCTCTTCCTACCAGCCTGCCTCACCGCCTTAGCACAGCTGGCGCAGAGCAGGAAAGACCAAATCCCATGGGACCAAAGGGCGCGCTCGGGGGGAATTTCATAGGTCTCATCTCAGGCAATTTCATTAGTGAAAATACGATGTCTCTACTTCTGAGGCAATTCAAGTTTTGCAAGCAGGTTGTCAAAAGCATTTCTACTTTAGTCTGTCTGTTTATAATGATTCTTACATTTTCTTTTAGCACTCTCTGTAGGAATCTTCTCTCACTATTACTATTAACAACAGCCAGGTCTGCAGAATTCATCCTGCAAAACTCTTGGGCCTTTTCCATGGAGACATATTCTTTGCTGATATAGTATAGTTTATCTTCATATACGACCCACCCATCTGCAGTGGTTTTATAGACTGGAAGATAAATAAGATAGCCTTAAATTCTGTATCTGTAGAACACAAAAGCTCATTCTAGAATACTGATTTTGATAAAAAATAAGCTGAATAAATGTACGCAAACACCTACCATATGTGTCAGTTGGTTCAGATTTTAATGGCACTCCTGCAAAACAAGAGAACAGAAGGCCTGACACAACTCCATAGTGTGTTTTATGATGTAGCTTGTGACTGACTGCAAGGAGCAGAGTGAGGAACAGAGCAAGATTCTGCACTCCTTTGCTATTGACTAGAAAGCAGGCTTAACCACACATTTCAGCTACATATTATGCAATATGCATGATCAGCTACTTATCACAACCTGTGCTTCACGTCAGCAAAGTCATGGCTTTGGCTGGATCACATTCCTGCATACAGCAACGTAAGAGAAAATAGTTCTTCTAGTCTGTAAATTACAGTAGATTTATCTGAAACACTTTAAACTTTGGTTTTACAGCCCCTTTACTATCCATCAGTAGACAGTCCATAATCCTCCAGAGGGGTCTTCCTATCAAGAAAGAGAAAATTTCCACTGGATTTACTTTAGCTCTATCAAAAAATTCTCTCATTCCCAAATATTCATAAGCAGAAGGGAATATGACTATATATACACTGACTGTGAGATATTTCTGGTTTTGATAGTAAAAGAAATGACACTGCTTTGAACCATTGCTTTTCCAAAAGCAGCTGAATCCTGAATAATGTTGAAGGAGAACTTGGAGTACCACTAAATCTTTTGTATTTGGTTTTTAGCTTTACCTGTGTTAGTGTAAAAACCAGTACTGTAATGAATTCACAACTCCTTACTTCCTACATTAAAAAATACAAGCAAACCCCTCTTAATATTCAAAAATTTGCAATCTATGGAACTTACAGAAACACGTGGATTATTTATACATCCTAATTTACGTGAAGAAATAAAATAATTTATTCTCATTATCCATCATTGCAAAATCCTGTCCTATATGATGTTACCTAATGCTTTTAACCTCCATTTGGGAAAAGTAGTTCTTCAAAATTTTGTGTCTCCAGCAAATTATATTAGAAAGCAACTATTTCTAAAGCTTTTAAGCTTCTTGCTTAAAGAGAAGAATAAATCTACCTTTTTTTATTTGACAAACCCAGTCAAGCTGTACTTCACAGACCGAAAGAAACCATCGTTTAGAATAAGTTCCTCCGTTGAGTACGCCACAGAATTTGCGTCCATCTGAATTTCTTGGACTGTCATCCCAGTTTGTGTACCTAACCTATAGAAGAAATAATCTTTTTTACTCTTTTCATCTGTTTCAGGAGTTGTACTCCCCATTGGCAAACAGAAATGAACTGGTTTTGTCTGAAAGATTGTGTCTCTCACTAAAAAGAGGTGCAAATATAGGGAAAGCAGTAGGTATAAGAAGTTTTACAGTGGGGCAATGATGCCAGTGATCAGGAGACCAGGCTGTCTTGCTGTGAAGGGCTTTTCCTCTTGTTTGCACCTCAAGCCTTAGACACAGCCAGAACAGAAACAAGCAAATGGACTGTTTCTAATTAACTTCACCTAGCCATTAATTTCACCCCCATTCCACCCATGCTAATCATGTGCAGACAAGGTAGTTTTCACTTCATCAGCTGTGACCTGCTTAAAAAATACATTGTCCAACAGCTGTCTGGTGGCAGTGACCGTATCGTGCATCAATTCAGGATTCACATCTTCCCTTCCCTGTGGTTAGTGAGGATGGGAGTGTGGCTTTTTGGAGGGAAGTCATGTCCTACAAACCTACTGGAGTTACCTCTGAAGAAGCTAATATCCAAATGGGAAGGGAGAACCATTCAATATAACCTGCTTAGGAATTTTAAAAAGTTCTTGATAAGATCACTTCCCAAAACTTTTATGGAAATCAATGTGTGACAGGATAAGAGGAAAGGTCCTTGCTTGGGTTAAAAAATAGGGAATAGAGAGTAGTAGTAAATGGGGGGGTGGGGGGGTGGTAATAACCAGTAGAATCATGCAAGAACATTTCACACATCTGTGGATATTTACATGAGCTGGAGAGATGACTGGATAAATTCATGGAAATAAAGATTACCAATCAAAGCTGGAGTTCTGAAGGACCCTGAGCCATCACTTACTGGGAGATGCAGGATTATACTGGGAAATATGCTTGCTGTTTGATTAGCTTTTAAGATGCTTCTGGCCACTGCCAGAGACAGGATACAAGATCCAGTAAGATTAATTTTTATGTTCTGACATTTTGTGTTCTTATTATATTCTTGGAAAAGAAAATACGTTGGAGTGCTGTTCAGAAGGCTACAGATCCTGATGAGATACAGATGGTTTCCACGTATTCAGATATGTTGCCCTGATTTTACTCATGATAATAAAGGTTAACAGCCATGTAAATGTTCACAGGATTAGTTTTTTCTTTGATGACGATAACAGTAAAAACCTGAAAAGTATGTGTACAAACCCCAAAACATCTTAAGCAGACAAATTTGGTGAAAATTTAAAATACTTACTGGAGAGCCATCACTCCAGGCAAATCCTTCATCTGGATTCAAGGAAAATATACCGAGCCAAACTTTTTGAAAGCTACAGCGAGTGGCACTAACAGAAATTACAAGGCAGAGCAGTGTGTAAGTATCAACACAAAAATACCATCCGGCAACACATCATTAAACTTTCTAGAGCACATTGTAAAGTGCAGTGAAGTTGTAGTAATCACTCTGTTACCTTTGGTGAAGAACATACAGATGTGTATGTTCTTCATAGAAATACCTACTATTTCTGTGTTTCAGTGGCAATGGCTTATTTATCAGACTTGTTAGTAGTATTGATCCTGAATTTCCTCTATATTCTGTTTTCTTAGGAAAGGCCTTCACGGATTCAGAAAATTGTCTCAGCATTGACTGCTTCAAGGTGAGTCAAAAGTGAATATATTGGTCAAGTTTTCTACCCTACTAAAAATACCACCCCCTACAATTTCATGTGTTTCTAAACTACATCTAGTAATCATGATACTGTTTTGGGTTTTTATATCCAGGAAATTTTAAAAAAACAACTCTTTTTTTCATTAAGCAGTTAAAAGCATTCATGAGTAGATAAAATTTCAAAGTATCACAGTTTTTTTGGCTTTTGAAGAATCCATATGTTTCAGAAATCATTTAAGAGCATCCATAATAGTTCATATGAAACATCTCTTAAATCTGGTAAAATATACATCAGATACTCACTACGTTGCTCTTGTTAGTAACGGTATCTCCTCTTTCCTGTTAATGGTGACCAGATCCCCTCCTATATGTCTACAAAAATCTCGAGCTTCAAGCCATGATTTCTTTTTAACATTTGATCTGTAAAAACACTGTGAAGAAATTACTTTAAAACATATTATATATGGTCTAATAAAATAAAAAAATCATAGTCTTGCTTATCCGTTAATGAGGTTTCATACAAGTCAAGTAAAAGTCCATAGGAGAAATAGCATTAATTACCCTGTTCATAAAATTTTTGTACTAGAGTCCTCTAGCTAGTTAGCATAGTGGTGACAAAAAAGGGGAAGAAATTGCTAAAAAGGAATACAATTCTCTTTAACTTGTTCTGCCTGGAGGAGGGCCCAGTCCACCTTCCAGATGAAAGGAGAATGGTTGTGGTGGAGAGGCAAGGTGGCCTGGAAGGAGTCTGAAGACACAGGCAAAAGAATGACCTGATGGTGGTTTACAACTCTCTCTTTACATTTGCAATATGACGTCTAACATTTTGGTAGTTGAACAGAGAATAAGCACAAGTTTGACCAAAGCTAAAAAATGATTATTTGGATATAAAGGAGCCCAAGTAAATAGCATTCCAGCTGAGTTTGAAAGAAATGAAATCAATAACATAATAAAAATAGAAGGATTCATTAACTCTATAAAGTGGTAAGAAGTATTAACATCTCACACTTAGCACATTTCTATTCTGCATGATCCCAAATCAATGTTTGCACATTACCCTTATTTCTTGTTCAAAGTCCTTTTGTATGCCTGCTCAGGCATAACTGAGTGTGCTTCAAATACAAGCTACTGTAGCTTTGCATCACAAACTCTCTAATAAATGTCCTTCATAAGCACTGGTTTAATTAATATTTCATGTGACTTCTTATGCTTTATTTTGGGGGGTAATGCGCTTATCTTAGCAAGGTCTGCTCTTAGGCATTGTGCTGCTTGCGGATATACTTCACTGTTTCTCTACTTTGTTCCCTGAACTCTCACACACCTCAGATAAATATGGGATCTTTGCACAACCTAGGGACCACAACTGATATAAAAATCCATGCTAACAGCCAAGTTTTGTTGCTTCTGCCATTTAATACAGCATTTTGACATTGTTCTCTCAATAATTTTGCAAATACAAAGTTACTTCTTGTTTCTTCTTGTTTCTCTTTTCTGTACATCTTTCTAGGGACATATTTATGTTCCTCTTCCCTTTACTGCTCCAATTCATTCAACCCCTGGGGTACAAACTTCCTCTTTTTCCTTCCTGTGTTTGTCTCCCTCCCCCTGTGTCCAGTCCCTTCAACCTCATCTTTCTTCCTTAATTTCTCCCCTCTTATGGATAATGCCCTGAGACATTTGGGTTTTTCTTCTTTTGCTATATTCCAGTCTCAGATACTGCAAAAGGAAGATGTCACTTCCTTTTTCTTTCTCCACTCCCCCCTCCCCTGTCTCCAACAAGCAGTTCAAAGCCTTTCTTATTCTAAGTATTTAGGCACTTACTTTAAAACAGGAACTACTATAGTGGTTTGATACCCAACCTTCAGGGCACGTGGGGACCAGAGCAGTAGTTGGAATAGGTAGAGCTGTTGCACTCTCTGCCCGCTGCTTACAGATATATTTGTGCTTTGTCTTACAGTCAAGAACATCCCATAAACCAGCTGCAGTCCCAGTTCTCATGGCTATACATCCTGGATTACTTCCTTTATGAGAAACAAAAACCATGTTGGATATTTTATACAGTCTAAATTGTTTAATTCTTACTTAAAATCTGTGAACACCGGCCATTCACTTCTTGCTGTATAATAACACTTGAATAGCAGAGTTACATTTTAGGTAGTTTTCACACTGGCAAAAATTCGTATTTTCTGTTTGAGGTCATGGTCAGTCTGGGATCCTCTTTTTTTTCATTTTGAATGTCCTGCATAATTAATTCTATGGGTACAAAGTAAAGGTTTGGGTTGGGTTGGGGTTTTTTTTTTTTTTTTTCCTCTTTAGTGAAAATCTGTGTTTTCAAGACCTTACTCCTACTTACATTAACCCTGTTTTATATCAGGTAACATAACCTCAGTCACTAGTGATTTTCATATAGAAGCGAACAAGACCCTTGGTGCATAGTTAGGGCAGGCAGGCAAACCTCGACAGAGATGTGATGAAGCTTATCCTGTGATGTTTGCTGTAATATTTGCATACGCTCTCAGAAGGAACCAGAGGTGCATACGTCACACAAGATGAAGTCAAATGCACACAATGTCCTTATGCAATGGCTCGTTTGTGTTATTTCTTCATTTCCTAAGTATTCTTAACATTTTATTTGCTCTTTAATTCCTGTTGAGCACAGACCTGATGTTTAACAGACCTGTCTACTATGGTGCCATGAAATGGCTCCTGAAATGAAATGATCAGCTATAAGTCCATCATTTTATGTCAGTTCAAGACATATGTTTGTTCCTACGAGCATCACTATATCTGCATCAAAGTTCAGCTGCCATTCTACTGATCATGCTCACTCTGTCCTTACTTACTCACTTAATCTCCTGAGATCATCCTGTGTTTTCTCATAGACACATCTTTCACTAATTTAGTATCATGAACAAATCCTGTCACCTCAGTATTTCACCTTTTCCAGATTGTTTGTAAATATGTTGAACAGCATGGGCTTTGGCACAGATCATTATGGGACTCTGTTGGTGAACTCTTCCCCAGTAAAAAATAGGCCCCATAAAAATCCCTCCAGCTTCCATTCCTGCCTTTTGATCAAAATTTTTATTCATGTGGGAGATTTCCTGTGTCAAGTCAGATTAACTGAAAGTCTTTTGGTAATTGAGTTAGGCCACACTGACTAGATTTCCCTTATTCATATGCTTTTGGCTCATGTGGGGAGCTCCAGGAGACCCATGAGCATGCCCTCCCTTTACACAAGCAATTTTATAAATCTTTCCCACTAAGTCTTCTTTATTCTAGTCTTTATTGCAGATTCAGCTAATTTACCAATGACCCATTGGTCTGTACTTCCCCGCATCTCCCTGGAACCATTTTAAATGTTGGCACCAAATTTGTGGTTTTTCACCCCTTAGCTGTCAAGGCAGTTCTGACAGGTAGTTACACTTTAAAGTCAACATTTCACTTTATCTAACCTTTACAGTTCTTGGATGCTTTTGCAGCTGTGCTTAATACTGACTTGCTATTCTTCAGGTCATCTATTTGTCCTGTAATCTATTCTCCTGATGTTTCAGCCTGAAATAGAATCTCTAATCATACCCTCACAAGGAAACCTTCCAGCACAGAAAGCCCATTTTCTTCCTCAGTGAATACAGATGCAAGGAAACTGATTTTTCTTCACTGTTCCAGACTGATCTCTGAGTGCTCCCTTTATACTCTGATCATCTGCTGGCACCATAGACTCCCTGCAAGCTTTTTTCTCGTGGCATTTACAGAAGTTTTATTATCCTATGTCTTTTGCAATGATCACTAGGAGGGATGTAGTATGTCTTGGGGAGAGCAGATTCTCGTGGTATTTTGAAATCTTGTTTTTTGTTATTCTGTACAGTGTGCTCCCATGAATGCAGTTTTCTTAGCATCACAATTAAAATAAATAATGGTATGGTCATTTTTGATACTGTAATTTTGTAATTCTAGCTTAGAATCCTTATTACAGTTGCTTTATTTCAGACTCTTCCCCTAAACTAACTTTACCACTAGAGGGATGAGTGTGGCATAATCTCAGGCACTGCCTGTAACTCCTCTTCATCTCTTTGTGAGGATGAGCCAAAAGGCTAATCTTACACGTAAATATATCAGATATCCTAATAAAAAACTGCAGTTCAGATTGTTCCCTTTGAAATTAAAAGATGGGGCTTGAGAACTGCCAGTTCTTGTAAAATATACTGAAACCGTAAAGCATAAAATTCAGAGTGTTGCCAACGCAAACCCAAATAGGGACCATGACCTCAGAGAGCTCCTACAATCTGCTGTCACAGCACGTACCAGGCATTGCTGCATCCCAGTGCGTGAAGGAGATGGCTTCACCATTGGCCCATCTGAAAGTGCCTGGGTCGTCCACATCAGAGAGACCAAGCCAAAAATATTTCTCAGGCCTCAGCCCAACAAGGCTAGTCAGATAGGCTTGTTCATACCTGTAAAGTGATCATAAAGACACAAGTGAAAACAAAGTAATTTATCCAAATACTGCTTCTCTAATCTGATGATTAATCCTTTTCTCCTTTTTTCCTTGCTTCAAACTGGGGGAAAGGACCTTAAGATAGGATTCTGACTCTATAAATCAACAAACAAAAGCAAGACTTTTTCGTTGTTTAACTAGAGACCTCACCTCTAACTTAGATAATTTGCTGTTTGACACTGTGTTACAATTGTAGTTCGAGGATGTTTCAGAACATACAACCTTTACCCATTTAAAAGCCAAGGAAAAGTCATTATCATACCTACTTTCAACTGTGGCTAAGTAACCTTTTTCTCCTTCACAAGTGGTGTTTGCTTCTGAAAATGTTGCTGGAACATGTCCAATAAAATAGCAGTAGGCCCCATATCTTCTCCAGCCCTGTAACATGATTTTACAATTTCCATATGATTTTTAAATAATTATGGTATTCTGTATTAAGTGAGCTGTACCATTTCAAAAAGAATGAAGCACAATAATCATTAATATTATGAGTTAGAGCCTTTTGCAGCGCAGTTACAGATTCCTTCCAAGTGGTTTCTGTAAATGGCTTTCTAAAGTTCAAAGTAACTAAGAGAGAAACTTCATAACAAATAAAAACAAAAATAATCCATACAAAAAATAATATAAATAATTCAAACAATTCTAGGTGATTCTCAGACAAGGTACTTATTTGATCTGGGAAAATTATATTCTATTCTTATATACTTACTGTTTTGCAACCTGCATCAGTAATTTCCTTTTCTCCAGCTATTCGTGGTATAGCTTTTCTTTTACAAATGTAGCCAGCTTTCTTCTCACAGATATAGTCTGCCCAATAGCCGTCCTGTGGCAGGAAAAAGAATGAAATAACAATGAGATGAAAATGAATAATCTAAAGAAAATGAATAATTTCTTTCCTTATAATGAAAACTATTCATTTTCTTTCTGCTTTCATTTTGAAACAGAAATATTTTTTTTCCTTATCCAATTCCCCTAGTTGATAACAAAAATAGATCTGCTCACATTCAGTGAAATAGAAGGCTGGGCTACAGTAGTACTGCTGTGGCTGGTAGTGATAAGAAGGGATGAGGATGCAGGGGGCTGGTCCCCAACCTGTTCTGCAGGCCCTGCACAGGCAGTTGTGCCATGGAGGGGTGGGCAAACAAGCAGGCACAGAGGAGGCAGCAGGGATCCCCAAATGCCACCATTATCACCAGAGGAAAAGGAGCAGGAGAATGTACTCAAACTGCATTCAGAGACCTGTTCTATAGCCCTAATAACTTCATTGGTGTCTTTCAGATGAATTTAAAGAGAGAATTTAATCAGTATGATGCAGTAGTACTTTCATTTTATTTTTTCTTTTTCCTAAATGAAAGGTCATATTTAATCCTATCCTTTGTCCCCACATCAAGATAGACATTGTTGTCTGTCTTGACTTCAGTAAGGCATTCGACACTTTCTCCTGTAGCCTCCTCACAGGCAAGCTAAGGAAGTGTGGGTTATATGAGAAGGCAGTGAGGTGGACAGAGAACTGGCTCAGCAACAGAACTCAGAGGGTTGTGATCAACAGAGCAGAGTCTGGTTGGAGGCCTGTCACTAGTGGTGTTCCCCAGGGGTCTGTGCTGGGTCCAGCCCTGTTCAACATATTCATCAATGACCTGGATGATGGGATAAAGTTTAACCTCAGCAAGTTTGCTGATGATACCAAGCTGGGAGGAGTGGCTGATACACCAGAAGGCTGTGCTGCCATCCAGCGAGACCTGGACAGGCTGGAGAGGAGAGCTGGGCCGAGGGGAACCTCAGGAAATTCAACAAGAGCAAGTGCAAGGTCCTGCACCTGGGGAGGAACAACCCCAGGCACCAGTACAGGCTGGGGGCTGAACTACTGGAAAGCAGCTCTGTTGAGAAGGACCTGGGAGTGCTGGTGGACAGCAAGCTGACCCTGAGCCAGCACCGTGCCCTTGTGGCCAAGAAGGCCAACGGTACCCTGGGCTGCATTAAAAGGATTGTGGCCAGCAGATGGAGGCAGGTTATCCTCCCCCTCTACTTCACCCTAGTGAGGCCACATCTGGAGTACTGTGTCCAGTTTTGGACCCCCCAGTTTAAGGAGGACGCGGAACTGCTTGAGCAAGTCCAGCAGAGAGCTACCAAGATGATCAGGGGACTGGAGCATCTCCCATACAAGGAAAGGCTGAGAGACCTGGGTTTGTTTAGCCTGGAGAAGACTGGGGAGGGGGGAGATGTCATCAGTGCTTATAAATATCTAAAGGGTGGTGTCAAGAGGATGGGACTGGACTCTTTTCAGTGGTGCCCAATGACAGGACAAGGGGCAATGGGCACAAGTTGAAACACAGGAAGTTCCACCTCAATATGGGAAAAAAGGTCTTTCCTGTGAGGGTGCCAGAGCAGTGGAACAGGCTGCCCAGGGAGCCTGTGGAGTCTCCTTCCCTGGAGGCATTCAAAACCCACCTGGATGCGTTCCTGTGCCCCCTGCTCTAGGCATGCCTGCTCAAGCGGAAGGGTTGGACAAGATGATCTCCAGAGGTCCCTCCCAACTCCTGTGATTCTGTGATCCCTTTTTCTGGCCCTAGCCAGTTGCTGAAATAGCAGGGCACATTATTCTCTTTGGAAGTTATTTTGCTTTAATGTTGAAACTATGTATTGAATAATGTTACCTGGCCTTTGATCAGTACACAATCTTCTGGCCTGTTGTTTGTGGTGGATGGCTCTCCCAGGTGCCATTTTGTGTATGTCACTGGCGTACCATCACTCCATTCAAAATACATTTGAACCTTATGATCATTCAGCCCAATCCATAGCTTGTCTGTTGGCTCTAAAACATGGAAACACAGAACTAGAAAAGACTTTTTATGCCCCTGTATCCTTTTCACAGCACCCTCAAGCTCTAGAACATATAATACCTTTCATAAATCTATGAAACATAAAATCATTTGGTCTTTGCATGATCATTTTACAAATTAATATTTTCACATAGATATTGGAATAAAGATAGTATGCTTTGGAAAATTAAGCTATAGTGAAATCCCTGCACTAGATAAAAAAATTTTACTTCTCTTCCTCAAAGCAGTGGGGGAAGAGTAAATTACCAGCCTAATGCTAATACACTATGGTGGTATGATAGAACTGTGTGAATAGTTTCTTTTTAGGTTCTGTTGCACTGGTCAGATTTTAAAATACTGTTTTTCTGTAACTTGAAGTGTGAATGTTTTAAGCTTCTTTCAACAAAATGAAAAAAGCAGAGAAACCCCCTAAGCCCATCCCCCCCAAGCCCTAGAACAATTTTTTAGGAAATAAGTAAAATCAGAGTTTCGACAACATCCAAAACTCAGCAGGAAAAGGCTGTCAACAACCAGACCTAACTTTGAGGCTGGCCCTGCTCCAAGCTGAGGTTGGACCAGGTTACCTCCAAGGTGCCTTCTGGCCTAAACCAGTGTATGATCGTATGGTTTTAGTCATTCTTAATGAAATAAAAGAAAGCAAGGAAAATGAAAGATAAATTTAGGAAGTGTTCACAAAAAATGAGAAAAAGAGAGAAGAAGAGAAAGAGAAAGAAAGGGAGAGGGAAGGGGAGAAAGAAAAGCATATTCACAATTAATTCAGTAGTCACTAAACTGGGGTATGATACCAGAAACAAAAAGTATAAGAAACCAGAAATATCTCCTTGTATGGTCAGACACAAAGCAGACAAATTACCTTTTCTGAAGAAAAAAATTTTTCTGTCTTGAATATCTTTCACTTTTTCAAAAGTTCATTAAGGCTTTTACTACTTCTAAGCATGACAAAAAAGCAAAGAGTTAACAGGGGCAAAAAGTAGCATCACTTCTACAGACTCTCCACATTTCTGCCAGGGGTATTAAAAAGGCCATGGTGAGACCATGCTGACATGTTAGATCCCATGACCTGAGCAGGAGTCTTCAGGCAGCCCAGGCAATTCCACAATTTGCTGCCTGGAAACTACGTTGGCTAGTTTTGCTGATCTTTTCCACCTGGCAGTGTAGAGACCAAAACTTTTCTCTAGTAGGTTTCTTCCATCACTTCTGCAGAGACCTGTGAGCTTGTTAATCTGGGTGCTGGTTGACCACAAGACGTGGAGAATGACTTAGATCCTCACTGTAAGTTCTCCACATGCACCGAAAGCAATACAAATATGTTGTTTTCCTAGAAAAAGCATGCTTTAAAAGTGGAAGTTATATTTCATAACTCTTTCACTAAGAAAGCTTCTCAATGGGATAACTGATGTCCCTCTACCCTCATGCAAAGCAAAGCGCAAGTCAAGACAGTTGTGTAAGTCTACAAGTTGCAGCACAGAAGGTGTCATCCATTATGAAGCAGAAAGGAAAGCCCTGCAGCAGCCTCATGCCACTGGACCTCTGGCTCCTTGCATGTCTTTGGCTGCAGTGTTTCATATTAATACAATTGCTACATCTCAGTTCAGCTAGCCAGTCCTCCTTATATGCAGAAAAAGGCAAAAGCCCCTGCTAGAAACACTTACTGTACCCAAGCTGAGACACCATAAAGCTGTGCTCCTCAAGGCTTTGGATGCTGGCCAGGTGACTCCCTTCCTTCTGACAAGAGGTCAAAGCTTCTTCCCATCCTTTGGTCTCTCTGAATATCTTGTAACAGTGATGTATATACAGTACCCATTCATCTGGGCAAAAAACAGTCCCTATGTCACCTGGGAACAAATATCAATGTTTGAGAGGAGTTCAAATGCCATGAAAGGGACATGACAATGAAAATATTTTCGCTTATTCTGTGCAAAAGTTCTAAACTAAGAATTTTCTTTGGAAATTTTCATTATGAGGAAGTGATGGACACAAACCATAGTAAACATAAATATGATTCTAAATCTGGCCTTTTTGAGCTTGGAAAAGGAAAGCTGTTTAGTACACATATTATTTAAATTTTAAGGTTCTTATATAGTCAAATGTCTGTAACAAATACATTAATGTATTAATTTTAACAGCTTCTGTATTACTTTGTACTTATTTGTCAGATAAGAGAAATAAGAAATTATCTGTACCTAACAATGCTTATGAGTTTTTAAAAGATTAAGTATATTGATAGAGTAAATGTCATCTAGACAGATTTACAACTCAATATATACATAGGGAAACACCAACAGGGAAATCTTTATACGCTTGAAATATCTTTTATCTTTGCAGTGTGTCCATCTTTTTTCCTTTTGCTTATTTTTACTAACATTCCCTTTTGAAAAATAATTTTTGGTTTGTTCTCCCTTTTCATGCTCACTAGCGTGTGTAGTCAAAGGGGAGACCTGACTACTAATACATGGACAGACCGGACAAGCTGGACATTCTTTGCTTTTATCCGTTTCATTCTGTGTGTTGTGAGACTGGAAACCAGCCTAGAAAGGGTGCAATGGTTGCACAAAGCAAACCAGATAAACAAGAAATACTTTCTATTTCTAATAAAATTCTCCTGTTCATCTTTGCCAATGTGAATGCCAAGCAATTCAGATAACAGCTTCTACTTTTAATTTTCAGCATATGTCAACATACCTGACAGAACCAAGGTAAAGTTTCTTTTCTTACAAATGTAACCGAGTTTCTGATCGCATTCCCAATTTTGCCACTTAGCTTTTGTTTCAGGATTCAAAACCACACAGAGTTTTCCAGATTCTGGAGAGGGGCTTCCTTTGGGAAATGTACAGAAAAAAGAAAAGTGACATTTTCTCAGAGGTAAATAGAACTCTAAGATCTAAAACGCACAGGAGAAATCCCTCCTGGCTGACGTGAAAGCCCCAAAGATCATCCTTCCCAGCTTTGGCAAGAACTGAAGTAGGTCTGTGGTAGTGGGAATGTATGAAATGTAGTATTATTTAGGTGGATATGAACGTGTAACCCCCTTATTGTTTTGTTGCTAGAGACAAGAAATGGAAGACTCTGTTTTTTGTGAAAGACAGTATTGCTTTCAGAGCTAAAATATATTTGCAATCCGTAGAAGTTTCTGGCTTATATTGATATAGAAAAAAAGCTTCTTCTAAAGCTAAAGCAAGAAAAGCTAAAATATCTCATGGCATATCTATCTGATAATAGAATTTAAAGCAGTAATTGAGGTATGGATTTTTTTTTTTTATTTATTTTTTTTTTTGGAAATACAGAATCAAACAAAGTCACAGCTACCTGGAGCCCAGTTTAAGTACTGGAAAGGGCTGCCTCCAATCCACTCCCATCCACTCCTCAAGTCTAGTCTGTTGAGTCCAATCCACAGTGCAGAATCTGTACCTTCTGTTAACTCTAAGTAATCAAAAGATAAATGATTTTATAAATCATTTTTTTATCAGCAATAGTCACCAATAATGTCTCTAGGAAGAGTTACAATTCTTAAAGAACTAACTACAAATATCTTTAGATACTGAGATACCTAATAAATTGAAATATGTTGAAGCTTTAATTACTGTAAAAAGCAAACAAGCAAAAAACCGCCTCTCTTGTTCTATCACCTAATGCAAAATGAGCACAGATGAGATGCCACAGAGTATATCCAAAATAAAAGTGTTTGTGTAAAATAGGCTAAATTCTGTACAAGGTTGGATTTATTTAAGTAGAAATATTGGTACAATGTAAGTATAAACAACAATAATAAAGCTTTTAGAAGTTAAATTCCTCATTAAAAATAACAAGAGAGAGTTTCTTCCATACCATTCCTCCCGCAATACATGGGTAGGTGAAGCCACAATTTGGGATCTATGAATAACTGATAGTTTTCAGTTTGTGGAAAGAAAAAAACAGATGTCAAACTGCATTTAACACAAAACACGTCCTTATTTTGGCACAAAGATAACTCTTTTTTCTTATTTTCAGTTTGTTTTAAAGGTTCCTTTTGACCAAAAACGAAACATTCATTTACTTTTCAGAATTTTTTTTTTCCCTTTAAAAAAAACAAACACAATGAAGTTTTAATACCAGATAACATTTTTAGACAGATAGTCAAATTGTTACACTTACAGGATGCTGGAATACTTTGAATTCTGTTTAAACCTGGTAGTGATTTTGATATGAACTTGCAAATTCTAAAAGATTTCATTTACTTATGCATACTTAGGCCCACAGTCATTAACCAAAATCATACTAAACAGTCCTTAACTGTGATGACGGACTGAACAAATCCTGACTGTAAGTCAGGGTTTGCATTACTAGCTTACCTTCAAGGTATGTTTGTTCATGAATGTCTGTGATACTCAATAATTCTGCATTTTGCTGCTGACAGCTCTTCCTGGCTTGGTGCCACGTGAGAGCCGATTCAGAGTTTATCTGGTAGTCAACATTTGTTAACAGGTCTGTAGTCCAGGTGGTGTCTTTATCTGTGGAGAAAGTTATTTTGGAAGTGACAGTAACTCACCCACATGAAAAAGAGGTTGCAGGTTATACATGGCATTCTCATTAAATGTCACCTGCACTGTTCTTTCAAAAGCACTGAAAATGTTACGAGCAGGATGGGGAAGGACAAAGTTAAGGCCTGCAAACTGACAGATAGAGCTGGCAAATATTGCCTCCTGTTCCACGAAGATATGCAATTCAAGAGTTACTTCAAGGGACGTGACTGCATAGGAAAATATACTGCATGGAGACCTGTGGCAGAAATCCTGGGTGAAATCTATAAAAAGATATGCAACATCTCCTCCTTCCCTTTCCGGACAGCAGTTCCCACCTAGAGCTGTGAGAACTAGCTCTAGACTTGAACTTAGCATCAAAACTGTTCTTAGATAAATCCCCCCCTGAAAAAGAGCTTCTGGATGTGCCTGGCACACAGCTGCACACCCCAGGCACTGCAATGGTGCTGAGCTGCATTGTGCTCCTCTTCCAATTACCTTTGCGTCTTTGGTCTGCTAAAGATCTATACATGCTTAACCCAGCGCAATACAAAATTGAATCAGATACTTGATTATTCCCAAAAGTCAGTTTGAAGTCGAATTAAAAAAAGAACCGAGATCTGGGACTAGCTTTCAAAAGCTTTGAAATCATTCATTGACCATATGTCACATGCCTTCGGGGCTCAGTGTCATAAGTATCTTTTTAGGGACCTGGAAAGCATATTTGACTGTGGATTTCAAACATGCCAAAAGCACATTTTGGATCAACTGGAATAAATGGGCATTTTAATAATAAAAGATGTAATGATGAACAGGAGCAATGGAGAGGAGTATAGGGGAAAGATGAGAAGTGTCAGGAGGATTCTTCAATGCCTTGAATGCAAAGCTCCCCTGCCAAGAACAAGGCCACAAAGGGAGATGGAGGGGGAAGTGACCACAGAAATGGAAGACAGTTTTCAGAAAGTGATTGAAGTTGTACAAAAATGCCAGCGATGGAAGGCAGTTGTCTGAAGGGGTGGAAGGACTGTTTCCCAGGCAATGTGAATTGGTCTTAAAAGCATGTGGAAAGTTTCCTTTTATCCATAAGTAAAAAAATATTCACATGAGAATCATGCAGACTGAAATGTTAACTTCATCATTATTCTTCCTACAGCACTCATCTTTGTGCCTACATCCATCGCAATGGGGGTCTTCAGAGAAGGGTTGTACAACAGTGACAGCACACATCCTGGCTGGGAAACAGCGAGGAGCTCGAAATTATCATGCTGCTCAGAAACACCCCCACAGTTAGTGGGAAGTGCATGCTGTTTTACTCTTCAATCACACTTTTCTCCACATTTTTATGCAACGTGTTATTTCCTTGCGTAGAGAGCTGCAGGATGTGGCAATACATTATATACTAAAATGCACTCATGTAAACTATGCGTTATTATAAAGATAGTCATATTCTGCTAGTGCTGGTTTGCCAATACCACACTGAGGGGGACTGCGTGGGAACAGGTGATTTACCTTTTGATGGGCAAAATCCATACCGCTGGTCTGTGTCATAGTCTGCAGTGGTTGCACACCAGAGCCGGCCATCTGACCGGCCGGCGCCTGTGCACTCGGCGTACCATTGCTTATTGTACATGAAAGGGAATACACAAGGCGCCCCGAAAGCATTTCCTAGCAGTGTAAAGGTCTCTGAGGAGACAAAATGAGGAAGATGGTATGGAAAATAATAAATGAATGTAAACTGTGAAAAATGTGAAGCCTATGCTAATGGCTGAATTGCATCTCAGAATGCTTTCCATGTTACCTTTCCCATAACCATAACAAAATTCATTTCAACACGTTTTGGACTTAAGCTGCTGACATATGTTTTAGAGCAGTGCTATTCTGATGTAAAGTAATATTTCATAGATGAGGTCTACAACTAGTTTTTTGTTCTGAACAAGATGCTTTTACAAACTTAGTGAGGCTCTGGAGCTCTACCCTAGGATACTACCATTTTAAACAACGTTAACATTTATATAAAATGTGCAAGGAAAGGAAATAATATTTAGAAGTCCTACTTCCTGGAAAAAGTAAACATCAGCCTAGACAATCCATCTCTGTTTTTATTCCAGTGATCATTTAATTATCTTACATATATTGGAGCAGCTCCCACATGCAAGGCACAGAGTTTAATACTTCAGATATCCTTTGAGCTGGTTTTTAGAACATTCATTCTGGATGTGGGAAAGCCATTCAGAACAATCAGACTTCAGCTAATCACAAAGGGTAATTGCATGGGTAGTTATAATTATTCCATGAGCATCCTCATCTACTGAGTCACAAAAGCTGCACTTCCTCCGCCTAGACTGATACTTCCAGCTCTTTCTCAGCTCACCCATATTGTGTTTCTTTGTTGAGGATGTAATTGCATTTCCATGCTGCTGTATAAGAAACTTACAGTGTTATATTCTCTATTAACAATGTAGCAACATAGTATGGTGAGCAATAGTGACTTTAGAGAATACTTATATATTATATATTAGTATATACATATGTACTTACTTTTATACCATATATATTTAGGGAATAGAGTATACATAATACTCATAGTACTTGTAACACTAATGTACTATAATACCTACACTAAAACAGTGTGTATATTATATAATATATAAATATATATTATATTTATATAATACACATTTGACCATAAATTTGACAATAAATTCAAGGCTAACACTGTCAGTGTACTGATTTTCTAAAACTCTGATGGTCACTGAAGGAATCAGAATAGTCAAAGCCCAAGATCCAAAACACTCTAATACTCGCAAAGAAATTAGTGCGAAGTATGAAAGAATCAATTTTCTGTACCTTCGTATCCCCGTGAACATAAAACATCCATGGAGCCATAGATCTTCCACTTATTCTTTGCACTCAGCCCCTTTTCTAACAAAACATTATCAAGTTCTTCATTGCCAGGGCTGAAAAAATAATCTTCTCCTTGGATTGCAAGGAAGCTTTCATTTCTGCATTCCCACCACTGGAGCTCACTTGTTTGATTACATGGATACAGGGCGATCACAGCCTGATCCTCCTTTGACGGCACCCCCAGGCATAGGTTCAGTCTCACACTCATAAGCTGATGATCAGTGATCCACCTGAACTTTTGTGATTCATTGTCCTGATGGCAAGCAGCAGTTCTGACTGACTGCAGGACAGATGCCTGAAGACAGAGCTTGTTGACTTTATTATAGATTAAAAATGTTTCAGTGTCTGCAGAACAAAACAATACATAGTAATTGGTTAATATGGAATATATGTATAGCAGATATGTGACATAATTCTGCTTCCAGTTCACATAACCTAGGAGTCACTGCATTCATATTAGAAAGAAACATGATATTTTTAAACAAAGTCCAGTGCATCATCAATTTTACTGATTAAAAAGCAATAAGGTAATGAAATATATATCCTATTGTTTATTATGTCACCATACTTGGAATAACGGCAGTCGGCAGCATCAGTGGGGCTGAGCACACCCTGTTGCCCTGATTTACACCAGTCACATGAATTCCCTCAACCACACTGTTATTACCGTTACCCTGTTTCCATCTATCCTCAGATGCATGGCCTTGTTAGACCTCTGACTTCCTCAAACTTTTCTCACCCTGACAGATCTTACAGGTGTGGGGTCATAGCCGTCTTTGCTGAGCCATTTGTCTCCCTACTCCTGAATCGACATTTCTTTTCCTTTTTGTTGTATAAATGTGGGTGAACACCTCCAGGGCTCACAGGGAGTACTCTGGGCTCATTGACCCTGCTGACCTACAAGACCTGCATTATCTGCTATGAGCCACTGCAGTGTAAAGCTAGGAATGACATTGGGAAGCCAATCACAGTCTAAGAAAGTAGGAAGGACAGGGTAGTAGTGGCATATGACCACCACTAGGAAATGTAGAAAGGCTAGTGGAAGTTAGAAGGTCCGCCTGTAGCAGAAATTGGGTCTTTAGCTTTCCAGGTAGTTTCTCTGATTATGTCTACAGTGTTGGCTCTAATGTAAAGTAGAAGTAGCTGAGCTAATTTCAGTCCTACAGTGAGTTTTTCAGTAGCAATAGTGAATCATGCCTAGGAATTTGCTCTGCTGCTTTGTGGTGTACCTTGTGACCTACCTGGTGGTATTTCCCTCCAAAGCTTATGGGATTCATAACCAATTTTGGTCCCTGATATATGTCTTGACAGCTGAGCATCATATTGAGTTAAAATATATTTAAAAAGCTAAAGATATTTCATTAAAAAGCCTTCAAAAGTTGAAATCAATTTAGCTGATAATATACAGTATACTGAAAATAATTATTCTGGCCTACAGTGATACCATGGGCTACCAAAAAACCCACCACATACTCTGAAGTAATCCTTAATAGTTTTACTCAGGAGTTACAAAGCTAAAAGGGTTTAACCTTGGACATTCAGGTCTCCAGAAGTCATCTGTTTAATACCCACAGTAGAAGTGCAGATAGAAGGATGGCAGTAATATTGTCACTGCAATTCTACAATAATTTTCTGAAACTTAACCCAACTTTATTTCACAAAAATTTTACTTCATCTGCTTTATCAATGCTAGGGAATTCAGTGAGTTTGTTCAAAAGAGTGAATGAAAATAATCCTGGATTGCACAGCTATCATCTGCAAATGTCTTAATGCCCTACAAATAATACCACATTTCACCACTCCTGAAGCTTTTCCTGCCTGATTTTGCTAACAATTACCCAGACATGAACAGCTTAAAATACAGAATACAGAAGTAAAGAAGAAAAAAAAATATATTTAAACATATCTTATTATTTTCTTAGGTCTGATCTTCAAGGGTTATTGAAATTATAATGCCACTATATGTGAATAAAGCCATTAAGAATTCAGTCTTTGCTCACTTTTCTGTTAGATCCTGCCCTTGCCTCTTGCTTGCCATTAAGTGGCTCCCCAACTGTATGTCCCAAAGTAATAATGTGCATATAGGCACATTATTAGACACAAAGAACCATAAATCACCCAGAAATGCCAGAGGACATGGAAGCACTTTCACAGACACCTTTACAGGAGGCAAGTGGGAGGCACTTACCTGCCAGTTGCAAAGCACTGCGAACAAGAGAAAGAACAAGCAAGAACCTCGAGAACATAACAGTAAATGCTGTTTTCTCTTCTTCCCTTCACCAAAAGCTGGACGATGAGAGTTGCTGGCAATAAAGTTCTGCTGAAGAAAGGACAGTGACTGGTCCTCCTCACTTTCAAAAGCTGGATGGTTGGATAGCAAGCTTTGAGTGCTAAATAAGGAAATACTCTGTCACATGCCACAGTTCAAAAAACAAAACCACACAGCACAAATTTTGCTTTCAAAAAAGAATGACTTCTCACTGAGGGCAAACCATGCTGCCTTTGGAAAGCAGGTGATACACAGAAGGTTATATCTCAATACTTTCTTGCTGTCTCTTCTGAAGAGGCATCTGGGAAGCTCATGGAATCAAATCAACAGTAAAAAGCAAAGGCAGAAATTCAGCCTCAGCTTTTATATCTTACAGCTTAATTATACAGTGAAAAAATACCATCAGGAAAACATGTCAGTCTCATACTTTCATGTGTGAGATGAGACAGGATTGAATTTTAGAGGATTTAAGTGAAATTCACTCTGCAGGACATTATAAAAAATTCTTTCCTTCTAAATCACAGTAGATTTTTACCATGGAAATGTTTTATTTTGTTTAGAAAAGCTGCTAAATGGAAAAAACAATTTGTGGTGTGAAAATATTATTTGAAGTGTAGTAACATATTTGTTCAGCACCTGTAGTAAAAATGTGACATCAAGGAAACTCACCATCATCTCCTGTTGGCTTCCAGAATGATTGTATTTCCTAAGTACAGGATTTGTTCCTACTTGGCAGTTCAGCAGAAAGCCAATGCAAGAAAAAGAGTTAATTCCCTGAGAAAGACTACAAGATTAAAATAAAAAGGAGAAATTGAATTGTGAAATAAGAAATTACAAAGAAACGGTAGGTACAAGTGTTAGGAAAGTACAGGCTACGTTAACTGAATTTTGTTTTTCAGATGATGACAAAATATACTAACAGCAATTATAAAGTCAACAGATATTTCTGGAGAAAAATTTTCTAGATTATTTTTTTTTTAAACATAAGTCTCTTAATCAGCTGCCAAGACCTTGCCTAGAAAGAGCAAAATTGTTCTTAGGCCTGAAGCTGACTGCCAGCATTTCCTTACAGCATGTGGCCTGTTTATATAAAAGATACATTGTCATTTATGTTGTCGGGAGTTCTAACAGCCTTGTTTTATTCTGGAGCTCGTACGACACAAGACCAAGAGGAATTCCATTTTCTTCTCAGTTGGACATTGTGCAATAACAAAGAAGCAAAAAGGGAACAGTTTCTTTTCTTCACCCTCCTCTGATCCTCAAGGCACACCAGAGCCAACTGCAGCCTGGCAATAAAACAAACTTTTCATTAAGAAAAAACAAGCATTTGATAGGAATCCCTTCAGCCAGGTTACAGACCAGTTTTAGGGCTAAAAATCTGAACAATTTGTACTGTGTTCCTGATACTGCAAACACACCTTGTACACTTACACCTTTCCTCATATGGCCAGTACCATGAATTACAGGGTGCTATGGTGGTTCCTGGAAAGGGGTGGCTGCTCAAGGCTGTAGAAATCCCTGAGGCCAGCCTCCAAGGAAGAGGAAAGCCAGAAGAGCAAACCTCACTAAGTCGCCTGCACTTGACACCTCCTGATCCTGTGAGCCACCAGGTGCATACCTTGGGGAGCATCAGGCAGGAGGTAGCACTGTAAAAGTTGACTTGCTAAGGACTCCCTAGAAATTCTACCAAGTTCATTAAACTTCTACTCAAAGATTAAGGGAAAAAGAGCAGCACAATATCAACAGCACCCTGTACCTCAGCCTACCTGAGGAGTCTAAATTAATAACAAGTGGCAGGTAACATGCAGTTGTTACTTTCCAGGAGATAATTTGCCAGTTACTGATGCCAGCTGGTCACAGACAGCTACAGTAACATAAAAAGACCCATAAAGTGCTTTGGCATCCTTCAAGAGCAAAGATCTTTCAGGATCTGCTCTGCTGAAAGAGCTATTCCCACCATGGTAAGTCTCCCCACACACTCAGCTGCAATGAAAGGAACTGATGAACTTGTAGACCAGCCCTAGCCATTGGGGACTGATTGCAAGGGGATTTGTCTCACGGATTATAAAATTAATTGTTCTTGCTGTGCCACATTTAATGGTATGTTTTGATACGGTGGTCAGGTTCTAGCAAGGGGGATAGGTACGCTTTGCCAGCCTTTGTAACACTTCTCATTCAGGCTGATAAAGGCATCTGTTTAAAGCTTCTCTCTTTATCAAAAGTTTAGACAATAAAATACACATTGGTCAAAATAAGAACTAACTTAGGGAAACGTACCTTTGAACTGAAAATACTGGGCTATTGCATTAACTTGCCTGACTTTTGTACGTACTTAGTGAAAGCAACCAAAGCATGGAGTAATTAAGCAGAAAGGCAGCTTCATCATGAAAGGGAAAATGGAGATATTTCCCTGAGGAAAACCAAGTTTGAACATTGTTTGAGGAACAATATTATTTATTTGGTAATGTTCTCTAAAGAATGAGGATTTATATGCATTGTGAATAAATGGTATTGCATAAATAAGTAGTTACCAAAGAGTCTCAGAAGAGCACAATTATTATGTCCTTGCATCTTAAGTCCATTATGCACTGTATTGGGCTTGCAAGGCAAGGTTTTGATAGTGGGAGGGGCTAGAGGGGTGGCTTCTGTGGGAAGCTGCTAGAAGCTTTCCCCATGTCTGATAGAGCCAATGCCAGCAGCTCTAAGATGGACCCACCACTGGCCGAGGCTGAGCCCATCAGTGATGGTGGTAGTGCCTCTGGGATAAAATATTTCAGAAGTGTGTGTGTGGAACTTCTGTGAAACAACAGCAGTGGAGAGAGGAGTGAGTATATGTGAGAGAAACAGCCCTGCAAACACGAAGGTCAGTGAAGGAGGGAGAGGAGGTGTTCCAAACGCTGGAGCAGAGATTCCCCTGCAGCCCATGGTGAAGACCGCTGTGAGGCAGGCTGTGCCCCTGCAGCCCATGGAGGTTAACGGTGGAGCAGATATCCACCTGCAGCACATGGAGGACCCCATGCCAGAGCAGGTGGATGCCTGAAGGAGGCTGTGACCCCATGGGAAGCTCATGCAGGAGCAGCCTTGTGGCAGGACTTGTGGAGTGGGGAGAGAGAAGCAAGTTTGCTGGCAGGACTTGTGACCCTGCGGGGGACCCACACTGAAACAGTCTGTTCCTGAGGACTGTGGAAGGGACCCACACTGGAGCAGT
This sequence comes from Phalacrocorax carbo, assembly GCF_963921805.1. Lineage (NCBI taxonomy): Eukaryota > Metazoa > Chordata > Aves > Suliformes > Phalacrocoracidae > Phalacrocorax > Phalacrocorax carbo. The sequence goes on along the minus strand of NC_087514.1, from coordinate 145,652,583 downwards.
TCATGGAGGACTGTCTCCCATGGGAGGGACCCCAGGCTGGAGCAGGGGAAGAATGTGAGGAGTCCTCCCTGTGAGGAGAAAGGAGTGGCAGAGACAGTGTGTGATAAACTGACCACAACCCCTATTCCCCATTTCCCTGCACCACTGGAGGGGAGGAGGTAGAAGAAATCAGGAGTGAGGTTGAGGCCAGGAAATAGGGAGGGTGAGGTAGGGGGAAGGTGTTTTAAGGTTTAGTTTTTTATTTCTCATTATCCTACTCTGATTTGACTGGTAGTAAATTAGATCAGTTTCCCCAAGTCAAGTCTGTTTTGCTCATGACAGTAATCAGTGAGTGATCTCCCTGTTCTTATCTTGACCCACACACCTTTCGTTATATTTTCTTTCCCTGTCCAGCTGAGGAAGGGGAGTGATAGAGCAGCTGTGGTGGGCACCTGGCATCCAGCCAGGGTCAACCCATCACAACTATACAGAAAATAGACTTTTTAAAAGCACATTTAGTGACAAACAAATGAAAAATGAAACTTTAAATGAAAAAATATCTCCCTAATATGGAATTATGAAATTAATCTTCACGAGTTAGCAAGGGAATGCATGAGTCTGCACTTTATTTTTATCCAGAGTAGGAAGTATTACATTAACTGAACTAAAATTTTAAAAGGTCAGCATGTTTTTGGGGTAACTAAAAGCCAGTTGTCATATTGTCATAAAATTGGCTTACATTTTCCACAAAAAATGGTGTGAATATTTGTGATAAGATGAATAATTTGGTCCATATGATCTAGCCTATGTCATGCTAGCAGCAATGCAATGAGTAATAAAAAATTGCCATATTGTTTTCATATCTAGAATTTATTATGTATTAAGGAAAAGTCATGTACTCTATAAAAAAAACTAGAACAAAAAGGAAAACAAAATGCAAAGAAAGTATAGCTCCATGAAGTACTGGCATAACATAGGAAAGACAGAAATACACGAAGTTTTTGTTATTATAATCTTCACAGAATAACTTCATTGTAGTAGGATGGTTAACAGTGCTAACTACATTGAAAAAGAACAGAAAATAGAGCAAGTAATGGATATGAGCTGAAATTAAATCAGCTTTGTCTCATGTGCTTGTAATCAGACTGAAGGACTGAAAACTTTCATGTAGTAATGGAAAGTCATTAATGGTCATCTAGAAATTATGCAAGATGCATTAGAATATTGGAGAAGAGAGTTACACATACTTAAATCAGACTTAACAATAAATTTAATTTGGTTTAAGAGGGGAAAAATGTGGTTCACAAAATTCAGTAAAAAGATCATGAGAAATAGCATTGAATTTTGACTGATATGAAGAGATAATACTTACTTTGCTAAAGGTCTTATTTTTTATTACCAGAAAGTTACTTGTATGCTTGCACAGCAAGAACAAGATGTAAATTTAACACTATTGCTCAATTCAAGAAAGCATTTTAATAAAATAAAAATTCTGACAATTTTCTTATCTTTCATCTAACTCTGAGATTTGGTAGGTGCAATTAACAAAAATCAGCTTCAGATAGAAAAGTTATTTTTATCTGACAGAACCAGCTAATTTACTTATTCCCTTCTGAATTCCGTAAGGTGATATATCCCAAAACATGCTTTGAGTAACATATTTTGTCGACCGAGACGTACGTTTACACATTTGACACAGGAAGCCACTGGACCGTTATCAGATCCTCATTTCTTGAAGTGTTAATATAAGCCCACTCTCATTTCATAAACAATTTGTGGGGACAGCTGAGGCTAAAACATCTTTAGGCCTTTTCTAAACATACTCCACTTTAACACCTCAATTAATTATGTTGCCTCTTTATTGTTCCATCCATACAATCATATGTGGTCTTCTGTGTTTAAGGTTCCTCTCTTATTTCTTCTTTACAAACTAAAAAAGCTACTTTGAAAGAAAATTTGTTTTCTTTTTGTAACAAAATAAAAAACTTTTAATAGAGAAGACTTTTCAGCTGCAAATAATGTCAGGCCTGCTTTCTCTCCTTTAAAGGAATATCATATTCCCAGAAAGATGGACATGAATTACATGACTGCTGAGGAGATGCTGGAAGAAGTTAGTCCACAGGAAGGAAGACTGGAGCAGGACATGATAACAGTGTGCAAAGACAAAAAATGTTGCTGCATGAAGGGAGGTCATAAATTATCCTACATATCTACTTGGAAAAGGACAAGAAATACAGGAAAAGAAACAATGGAATCAGTTTAGCAAGGGAGAATTAGGCACAAGGGAAAACTTCTTAATAGTATAATTAAGTACTTGGGCAGGTTATTTAGTGAGAGACTTCAAAAAAAAAAAAAAAAAACAAAATAGGAAAGTAGTTGTCAGAAATCAACCAGACTTGGTTCTGTCTCCTTTACTGGGAACAATCTTCAGGGTTTTCCAGTTTACCTTTCTGTCTCCAGAAATTAAGAAATATTTTCCAGGTTTCAGTTCAACATTCACATATGCTCATGAAAAGAAATAGGATTGTCACATTGATTTGGAATGTTAAACTGATGTAATCCTTAGCTTCCATGCTAATGCAGCTCAATACAAGCAAGTCTTGGGTACTTGTGGGACACTGGGGAAGAGCATAACAGATGAGTGACTGCTGTTGGGAAGTTGTCAGAGGTGGCCTATCCACTTCAGTGGCCTCTCAACTGCTTTACCAGCCCCATGAGGCACTAAGGATACTCTAGTTCAGGGGGTAGAGGAAAGGGTCTGTAGTTCCTCAGCCCAATCATATAACCAATCATATAACCAAACTAGACCCAGAGTGAGTGGGAGGTGGGGGTGAGGGCTGGAAAGCTCTGGTATGAAGAGCAAATCTGTAGGTCCATCATGCAACATCAGCCTTGGACTTCCAAGGGATGGTGAAACCTATCCAAACT